>NC_142928.1:143604181-143659181 GCF_046866305.1 Octopus bimaculoides
TATGGGGAGCAAATCAACGGATGGCGTTTAGGATGCCAGCTTGGGAGGTTTAAGAAAATCTTAAAATCCAATCTCATAGTGTAACATTCACGCCGGCTATTGGAAAAGACCAGCTCTGATCCAGTCACTCGGAGAAAAAGACAAAAAAAATGTGATTTGAATCGCGTAGCTTTGTTCTGGTTTATGAGCGTTATGCATCCCGCTGCAACAAATTTCGTGACTGACCCCTGACAAGTGACGAATAAGTTTTACTGCCGTTCATGATTAGGCCTGATTAGCCATTGCAAGAGTGCTGGCAATCAAATGCATGATAGAAAGAGAAAGAAGATCAGCATGACTACGTCACCATCATTGTCATCCTCGTGATCAACGTCCCGGCTGCCGTCGTCGTTGTTGTCTCTCCTCCTCATTGCCATTCATTTTATATACATGCGTATATACATACATTGTGCATATGTGTATATATGCGCACGCGGGCATTCGTACCCGCATACGCAACATTCTATGTGCGTCGAGCATACCTGTGTATATGAGCTTATGTATATTTCTATACTCGTATATGTCTTCATGTGTCGCATTCCACAAACACACATATTAACGTGTCTGTGCTTGCATTCTTGTGTGTCGTATGTTCGTATTTACTTCTCTCTCTCTTTCACACTCATATATATATATATATATATATATATATATATATATATATACGTGTGTGTGTGTGTGTGTGTTTGTGTGTAAAAAAGAAATCAACATGGCGTTTGATGGGCAATAGGGATTATATGAGAGGGAAACTGCAATGCTATCGTTATAAAATGAAACATGATTTTGATAGGTCGACACGTCATGCGATAAACTATTATAGTTCATGGCTATAAATATTGACCAAATATTGCAATAAAGCATATTGCATTGCTATAGGGATATATTAAGTCAGGTTATCGATAGGATTATGTAGGCTGAAACTCAGACGAACACAGACACACACACATTTATAAGCGCATACATATGTGCATACGCACATGCAAATACATACATAAATGATACACATGGACGCAATCATATATCTTTGTATGAGAATATCATATATATATATATATATATATATATATATATATATATACGTGTCTGTGTAGTGGTGGTGTTATCTAAATACAGGTTATGAAGAAAATAAGTATGAAGTACTCTCAATGGGAGGTTTTACAACTTAAATTCACCTACGTAATAAAGTTAAATAGAAAAACATTGAGTGGCATAGCGATTAGTATACAAAATGTTCCGCTAAATGAGTTTGAAATGTCCAATGAATTAATAAGTGAAGAATTTTATAATGTAGTAATTTTTTGACTAAAGACATTTCTTTTATATATTATATATATATATATATATATATATATATATATATATATATATAAATGAGTAATAGTAAAGGTATACATTACGGCCGTTTCTAACGATTCCTTTAATTGATTAATGAAAACATTACATCATTGTAAAGAAACCGCTTTCGTCAGATGAATTCATAAACTTCAAAATAAAGGACATTCAGAATGATTTAACATAGTTTAAAATCCACGGACAAAAAAACATTTACAGTGATTCTGATATTATTTCCGCTTCCTATTTCTGCCTACTGAAATAATAGCATAATCACTGTAAATATTTTGGCTCTGTGGATTTTAAACTATGTCAAATATTTCTGGATGCCCATTATTTTGAAATTCATGAATTCATCTGACGAAAACTGCTTCTTTACAATGATGTAATGTTTTCATTAATCAATTAAATGGCTCATTAGAAACGGCCGCAATGGATTGACACTTGTACCCCTATTGTTTCTCATTTATATTCAATTTACCTCTTTCCTTAGTATATTTCATGGACAATATATTTAATATACTGTACATGTCTGAATAGCTCAAGAGTGGATTTCTTCACTCAGCTAGGTTTAATTGTCTGCATACACTGCAAGAATATCATTCGGCTGGTACTCATGTACCAAATTTGATATTTACTTAATATTGTTGTGTGTATATTATTCCAACCTAACGCGGTGCCTCAATTTAAGTACCTAATTCAACTGAATCATATATATATATATATAAGGTTATGAAGGGTATTAAATTCAACCAAACCCAAAGATACAGGTAATACCAAGTAAGTGCTGTATACCGGCTAGTTTTGCCCCTTATATATATTTACAAGGAGATGGCTGAACTTTTACTCCCACTTTTATACTCAAACACGCGTACACACACAAACACACAAACAACAGGGTTCGCACAGCTTTCGTATACTAACTTTACACAAAAGACATTGGTCAGCATTGGGTATAGCTGAAAGTATTTGCTTAAAGTGCCGAGCCGTGTCGGGCGATTGAACCTGAAACCATATGGTTGGAAAGCCAGCTTCTTCACCAATCATCTATGCCTCTCCCCATACATAATGACCATCTAAAATTGACCGATAAGCTGCAAAATATTATCTCGTGACATAACAATATGAGATATTTTATTTTTTTATATCTAACCTCTTTGCTCGAATCAAACATTAATCACTGCTGAAATTTAACCTTTGACTCCGGCTTCTATGATCGATAGACAGAGAGAAAAAATAAATGATTATATAAATAATAATAATAATAATAATAATAATAATAATTATAATAATAATAATAATAATAATAATAATGGTTTGGCACAAGGCCAGCAATTTTGGAGGCGGGTTAAGCCGATCACATCGACCCCAGTGATCAACTGGTACTTATTTTACCGACCTCGAAAGGATGAAAGGTAATGTGTGCCCGGCGTGCTAACGATTCTGGCACCTTGCCCCCTTAATAATAATGAAAAACACTGCATATTAATATAATATTTCCAAATGCACCCACCCTTTTATTTACTGCAAATGCTTAAGTATAATGCTATCTCGAATATAATGCGAGCATCCCTCCCTACATTTTCCACCTAACAAATCTGTAATATCATTAAGCTCTCTTTTTGTTCTTTTACCCCTTAATATAAAGGCAGATATACGTAATTTTACCCTTGACGTAACTACGGCAGGTAGTGTTTGGTACCGTTATATTATCTACTTATCATAGTTAGTCATATAGATATTCCTCTGTTATTGCCTTGTTTTGTTGTGACATGATTACCTTTCTCATCATTGAGATCGATGTAATGTCTAAATGTCTCGTGGCCTTGTCCCACTTAATTCATCGAATCTTCAAGTTCTTTGTTATTTTATAGATATTCAATGCTGGGGGCATTGCTTTTAATATCCAGCTCATTAATTATTTCAGTCTAATAAGTTTATCGATTATATTAGTGGAACGCTTACAAACATACAATCATTAAATGATACGCACACACACATATACACGCACATGTATTGATCAAAAATTGAATAAATTCACTGCAAATCCATGAGGTTTTCGGATCGATACCTCTGCATGGTACATTGGATAAGTGTCTTTACCATGACTACGAATCGCCTCAAAGATTTCTGAATGAAATTAAGTAGAGGAAGATGTCAGAAAACCGCTTTGTAGAGTGTCCTTGCAATTCAAAGTTTTACCCCTATCACGCTGATTCCAATTCACATTTAAAGGATGAATCACGTTTGTGCAATGAATAAAACGTCTAGATAGCTCACACGTCGAAATCGAAGATAGAATCATAGATAGACTTAAACACACACACACACATACACACACACACACACACACACACACACACACGCACACGCACACACATATACATACACGCACACACACACCTCCCCGCTCTGTTCATTTCTCACTCAAAATACATTTTGGTCTTCTATCCACCACTAAAGGTAATTTAAAATTTTTGCATGAGGTTAATAGTGATTATTGTTGCAAACACAGACCTGAGGTGTTGGGGATGGATTTAGTCAGTTAAGTCGTCCCCAGTATTTGACAAAATTTGCACATTAATGACCCTGGAGGGATAAAAGGCTAAAGTAACATCGGTTGGATTGGAACTCCGTTACAAATATCATAACCTATTTTTTCCGAGTTTCTGATAACTCTGGCAACTTACTTCTGATTATTATTATTATTAGTAGTAGTAGGAGGAGCAGCAGCAGCAACAATTATTTACTTAAGGCATGAGGCCAGGAAATTGAGAGTGTGGAATAATCGACCCCAGTACTTGACTGGTGTTTGATTTCATCAACCCCGGAAAATGAAAGGCAAACTTGACCGATAATATTAATGATAATAACACTAATGATGATGATGATGATAATCTGGTCATAATGATGGCACGTCGAAATACATCTCTATCAGCCAATGTGAAAAAAAACAAAACAAAACAAAAAAGAGATTAAATAAAATAAAGCAAGCAGTAAACGAGCTAAGGATAACGATAACTAAAACATGAACAGCAAAAGTAAAGAGAAAAGAGATGGTACATTAGCAATGACAAAATTACCATGAAGTAACAAACACTACAGCACTAACAACAAAAACATTATGAAGAATAAAAGAAATCTCTGGCATCGATAGTCAACCATTAAGTGAATATTTATCATAATGCTGGGTAGCTGGCCATCATTTATACATTTAATGTGTCAATGGTTCACGGAGTACTGTATGGAAGCTGTTATCTCATCTTCCTTACTTTCACGCTATGTCATTATCTATAACTTCCCCCAACCCACTTCTGTCATAAGCGTCTAGCTTTTTACTACTTGGCTCTAGCTGTCTACTTATTACATCTGAATGAATATCCGTGCGTATATATCTAGTTATATATGTACTTATGTGTGTTCTTTTTGTCTTCTCTTTCTCTTTCTCTCTCTCTCTCTCTCATACACACACACACACACACACACACACACATTTAAACTCATGTATTTATAGATATATATATACACTCATATAAGTATAGACGTTTCTATACGCAATAATAATTATATATATATATATACCTTCATACACAAACATACACATACATGCACTTACATGCACCATCTACGTAATATATATTTGCATATATATTTACGTACAGATAAATATATAAACTCTCATATATGTATGGAGATGCGTGTGTGTACGTGCGCATTACTTTGTTTCCTGTCTGTGTACCTGTTCTACACTCTCTAAACACTTATACTGTTTCTGACATAAATTGCGAATCTCATTCAGTTTCTCGTTATTTGCTTATATGTATATATTTTGGTAGCATCCAGTCTTCTATCTTAATTTTCTCATTGTCATCGTATTCACCTTATAACCTTAATCGCCATTAAAAACGAGCCACCGAAAGACCTTCTACTTGGGTGTCCGACCTCCGAGAAATAGAGGCCAAGTTTGTGTCAAATAACATCCGATCGTTTTAAACATAAAAGAATACTTTGGATAATGACTTTCTAAATGAACTATGGCTGAAAAAAATGGCGGAGTTTCGACTGGAACGCCTATGATAACGTAATTTGGCTATTTGATAAATAAAATTGTGTGTTAGATAGTGTACTGACTCATACATAAGGTCTAAAATTGAAACATTCACACACTCGTAGGCGCACATATGCACACTCGCGTGTACTTGCGGAGATACTTTAACTTATTCAATTGATAGGATGTACGTACACTCACGTGTACATACATACTTAAACTTATTCAATTGATAGGAAGCCAAAATAATAATAATAATAATAATAATAATAATAATAATAATAATAATATTCCATATGTGCACACGTATACGACTAGCATTCTATACGTTCATAACCACACACACACAAGCGCACCAGACGTTACTTATAGCAAATCGACAGATGTAATTCCTCAAGTATTTTGAACATTTTTCTCTCATTTGTGTCCACCTCCTGTTATATGCATTCACGCACGCATAAACACAGACACACACTTGTATTCTATATATCAATCAATCATGCACACACAAACCTATACATACACACACTCACATAATGTAAAATGTGTACATATCTATGTATTGTATTTCCTTGTGCGTGTGTGCCATACAATAGGAGGGTAAAAAAAGATATTTGAAGTAGAGAAAGAGGTAAATACATTTATTTTAGGGTATAGTGAAAAGGGATCCAATACGGGATTAAAAATGGTTATCGATCGCTGAATATATATACAGAAGCATGCATTTAAACACACACACACACACACGCCTACAAACACAGTTATGTAAATCTCTTTCTTACTTTCTTTCTCTCTCTCTCTCTCTCTCTCTCTCTCTCTCTCTCAATATGATATGGATAGATTCTCTAAAACTGAGAACAGAATATAATAGAAAATGAGAAAACACAATTACATATGAAATATAATAAAAAGTATATGAAAAGGTAATATAGGCAGTGATTTGAAATAAAAGCTAGTTTCTATCATATATATATCATTCTAGTATAATGGGTTTCATATATATATATATAGACTTACACACCCACACATATTTCCACACAGTACTTTATTTCTCTCTCTCTCTCTCCTTCTCTTTCTCTCTCTCTCTATATATATTCTCTGTATCACTGATGTGTGTGTGTATGTGTATTAATGTAAATAGAAATAGAGAGGACAATATGTGAGGAAGAAAGGGAAAGTAGCAGATTAAGAAGACTGAATAAGGGAGTTAGACTGAGGGTTAGAGAATGGAATTAATGTTTCATTGCTAGATGTATGTTATGAATGTGGGATTGAATAAGGTACGAAGCTATAGATTGAATAATCGAGCAAGTTATGAAATTGTATAAGAATCACCAGACAGAAAAATAATATTGAAAATGGAAAATGAAATATCTTATATGTGTATGTATCAATGTGTTTGACAGTGTGTGCTTTTTTGTGTGTATAATATATAGTCATAGACGAGTTTAGGGAACCGAATAGTGTAATTTGCACACATATCGGTGTCAACGAAGCAAGTACAAAAATGAGTGCTTACCCTTTTACTTTATATATTATATTTCGGATATAGAAACGCTTCGAACATTAGAAAATGAAGACTAAGCTTAGCTCTAATTCCCACACAGATAGATTGGGATGTAAGGAGAGGTTCATGTGGGGATTGGTTGTATTAAACCTGTCGAATAAGTCTCGTAGGTCACTCCTGCTTTGCTGTTGTTCGGCTTTTGTATTTTAATAATTGCTTTTTCGATTGTTAATATTCAATATCCAGTTCTGTGTGTCTGGTGATGATTGTGATGTGCTCGTCAGGTATTTATCGACATTAGAATCATTTATATGAATATATATATTTAAATGTGACACCGATGTAAAATATGCGGCATGTAGTACAGTACATTAACCTATATATGCATTCCATCTTGTTCAAAGGGCAATTGGCCAGTGTGCATATACAAGGGAGTGTTGTAAATTCCTTGGCTTTAAGGGTATCGCGAAAGGCCTGGCTGGAGGCCCAACCTTTCAAGTTCTTTTACAGGGCATAGAAAAGCTGAAGGCTCGCTGCAGTAAGTTAGTGAACCTTAGAGTGGAATATCTCGAATAAAATCATAATTAACTGATCCTCCAGTGTGTTTTCCTTTACCTAAAGCCAGGTGTTCCCAGCATTCCGTCGTATATGCATACCGTTGAAGAACAAGAGCTGATTACGAAGGAGGCATTTCCACAGTGAGGCTGTGTAACCACTCACCTCTCTCGAAACAGCTGACGGATTGGAAGTGTGATCGTATCATCAATGTACTGCAGCTTCAGAAAGGGAACGTCCTGCTACAGGACGTTTTAAACTTTCTTTGAGGTTTATCACCAATCCTGTGTCGGAGGAAAAAAAGCTGGGTAGCCGTTATCGGTTCGCTACTTTTGCAAATGCCTGGTTTCTTCAGTTGTAGCCACTGCTTAACTGAATTTGTTAGTACGGACTCTTGTGAATATTTCGTGGAAAAAGTATCTCATTAATTAATTAACAAGTAGCAGTCTTGTATCATTGATGTTAGAGAAAAATGCGTTCTGCAGGATAATGTTAGAAAGTTGAGCAAGAAGTCATTAGTGGTACCCGCTTATGGACGTTCCACTATTGGTATACACTGGCCAGTCTTTGTTGACCAGCTGTGTGTAAACACAGGAAGTTGTATAACTGGCAATCCGAACGATATTCGATACCTCGTAGTTGCCATCAACGAGTCAAACTGATGTGTCCAAGCTCAAGTAGAAGCTAATACAGGTGATTTCATTTCGTATGTTAGTGCCCTTTGCAACAGCTCATAGAATTGATCTGTAATGCCAGAACAGAGCCCAATTTGTAGGTTTCTGTGAGAGTTGATATTAACAAACCACCTTCCAGTCCTTTTCAGTAAGAGGTCCAGCAGAAATGCATATCTATGTGATAAGAGTGCCCCGGTTAGAAGTGAATATGGCTTTGCATCTCTTGGAATATTTCATTTATATTGTTTGATTTTCCAAAATATGGGAATATTATGGTAATACGTAAAAGTGTTCACAAATTACACGTCTGTGATATGGAACTCAATAATATAAAATGTTCCTCAGCCAGAAAACCTACCAGAAAGTGCCGTAACCAAGATATCAAAAGCACAGACGCTAAATTATACATCTGAGCATTCAAAAAATTATTAAAATTGGAATATCGGGGTCAACACCGGACAGATGCTAAGCAAAACTAATACGGCTAATTTAACTCTGTTCCTCAGAAGTTTGATAACCATTATAGTCGCACTTATTTACGTGAAGCAGAGGTAAAATCAGTGCAATTGTTCTCTTGGAGCAGACATTTTTCTAAGTTCAAATAATGTAACATAAGAAAAAAACTGAATCGTTTTTGTTTTGGTCTTGTCTTCCGTCCTTTGTTTTAAACTTGAATTGTAATGGTCTTTGCATAACATTTAATACTATTACAAATTTCTTTGTATAAATAAATCATACTCTACTAATATAAATATACATACATACATACATGTATGTGTGTATGAGTTCGGGCGCCTGCGTGTATGTGTGTGATGGGGAGAAACAAAAGGAGAGACTGTTTTAAAAAATAAGGACGTTTCAAGTCGATATGCATTCCAGGCTTTAAACACACCGCAGTGATTTACTTCATTCCAAACATTCTTGTATTCTACCCTACCCGTCCCTAACTAGCTTTCCCTGGGTCTCTCTCCCTTTCTTTACACACGCATATATATATATATATATATATATATATATATATATATATATATGGAGAAAGAGAGTGTGAGAGAGTTGAGATGTACTCTTGAGATTATGAGAGTCATATTGACGCGCACATGCACCCACACTTAGTAGACACACGTGTGTGTGTGTGTGTATATATATATATTCATACACACGCTTATACACACACATACACACATCTATCTATCTATCTATCTATCTATCTATCTATCTTTTTTATCTTTCTATATATATCTATCTGTCTACATATATATATATATATATATGTGTGTGTGTGTGTGTGTCAATATATATATAAATATCTATCTATATGTCTATATATATGTGTGTGTGTGTGTGTGTGTGTGTGTGTCTATATATATATAAATATATAGAAATATATATATCTGTATATATATATACATCCATATATACATATCCATCTATATATATATATGTAACTGTCTCTCTCTCTATATATATCCATCTATCTAGCTATATATATATATATATATATATATATATATATATATATATATATATTCGTGTTACTGCACTGCACTCACAAGCACATATAATCATATTTATATATAATGAGATTATCTCTTTTCAGCAACATTCCAATCTATACTTAGTCGAACATTTATGTTACAAATGATGGCATCAAATAATTCATCGGAACATGTCCACACACGCACACATACATACACACACACACACACACACACACACACACACACACACATGGTAGGATAATGATATCTATCTCCAGTATATAAATATATGTATTCTCATACTCCTCCAATAAATAGCTATAATACACTTGATTCTAATACAAATGATCTTATTTAAGAATAGTGATGGGTGTCGAACTTTTTAGTTATAAGCATATGCTTGCGAGAGTATATGAGTCTGCAAATATATGTGTGTCTTGACAATGCATGTGTGTCTGTGTGCATATGCCACACTAATACTGTTCTCTGAAAAACATTTCTTTTTTTGAAGTTTCGAAAATATAGAATTTAAAATGCAATATATCTGCGCTACAGGCCTGTAATATCTTAGGTTCTTTTCTATCCATCCGTCTTTCTTTTGCGCCTACTATTCATGAGACGGTCATAGGAGTAGTCCTCAGGCATCTTCGCCATTTGGACTTATGACAAACAGCTGTAATTAGACTTTCCCGCAGGGTGCCCAAGAGAGACCAACTGAGACTATGGATATTTTGAAACCAATCTCGTACTTCTTCTACTGTTAGGTCTCCTGTTGAGTGGCTAGCCTTGAAGTATCCGACTTGCGATCCTTTCCTGCAACATTTGTTAATTACACGTCTGTAGTATTTGACCTGTAATCTCTCAATATGGAGAAGTAGTAGTTCGACCTGGAAAGAATCCCTGATCACCGCGTAGCACACCACAGATACCTCCGATATACATTTTTCATACACAGAGATACCCACATTTCACATCCACCATACACACGTGCGCTTATGTGTGTATATATATATATATATATATATATATATATATATATATATATATATATGCTTACTACCCACGAACAATGACGAGACCTATTTCTGGTCTCCTTCAGTAACATTTAAAAGGTTTAATACAAGTATTATTTAATTTTCTACTTTCAGTTATTCTTGCTAGTTTTAACTCCATTTACTCTCATCCATTGCTCAAGCTGTGTCAAGCACATTTATAAAATCCTTTCCTTTCTCTGCTACCGGTCTCTCTCAGCTCATTTATTTTTCTAATCATCTATATATATATATATATATATATATATCTATATTCAATATTTAATTGTGTACATCATATCTAACACTCTACACACACACACACACACACACACACACACACACACACACACATATACATATATATTAGTGTATCTGTGTTTGTCTCCCTACCATCGCTTGACAACAGATAGTGGAGCGTTTACGTCCTCGAAAATTAGCGGTTCGGCAAAAGAAATCGATAGAATAAGTTCTAGGCTTACAATGATGAATGTCGTGGGGTCGATTTGTTCGACTAAAGGCGGCGTTCCAGCATGTTCACAGTCAAACGTACTGATACAAATAAAAGAATTAAATAATAAAATAATGTGTGTATATGTTTGTTATTATTGTGTTTGAGATTGATTTTCTTGAAGGGGCATCCTGATTACACCAGAAAGAGACATAACCTTTCAGATTTTGTTATTAAATATTTTCTGCTACCTATTAATGAACACATATGCATGCTCTACACAAACGAGCATACATATTGATCTTTGTGTTTTCGAGGACGTACAACTTGGAAGTACGTAAGAAAATACATCTTGAAGTCATTCGTGCGTTACAAATTATCATTAAAGTATAAATTCTGAAAGAGTATAGTTATTTACAAGCTGCGTATGTAAGGCAGAAAATAACCCATACTGTATTGCCAATTTATTTTCAGTTCTCTTTTTTTCCTCTGTTTTTCAAATATTTTATGAATCTTTCTCGTAAAATAATAACAGAAAAATAGCACGTTCCCTGCATGCGATTAGTTTCAAACCCTAACACAATATGCTCGCGTTGAAAGGAATGAATTCTGGCTTGGATCCAAACACGCAGAATGCAGCATATTTTTTTACGAGGAAACTTCAAAGACGAAAATGTAACGCAATCGCGTGTTTATTTGGTAATTTTCTGTCGTTTCGTTGTATGCTGTTCAAGATTTTTTGTGTATATTGCCAATAGGAGTCGAGAGAAAACGGTGAAATACATTCCTATCACTTGCACCAGGCTCTTCAGTGGACTTTGCTATACGCTAACGAATAATTTGTTTATTATTCATAGCTCCAGCTGTTTGTATGAACATAGTGTTTGTTATAAACTCTTGTCAGAATTATTCATGTAGAGTAGGCATGATCGGTTGCTAAGGCGAATGTTTTCAGTTATATTATTTTATTAGTTTGTCAATGAAGTGGGATATATATTCATACTGTTTTAATCAATAAAAATACGTTTCCAAGGAGACTAAAGATGCCCGGCAAGGGAAGCGCCCTCTCCACCTCACTGTTTGTGGTCATCAATTAAGCTTCTGTCCGATCCGATTTGGTGTTTGAGCTTCCTAGCGATATTTCTAAGTCACCTATTGCCTCTCCATGTGTAACTGGTCGACATTTTTTTTCTGTGAAAAAGCTTTCACTTTTACAATGTTTAGCATAAATATCTGAAAGAAGAAAAGAAAATTTAGTACAGGAGATTCTTGTTTTGATGATGAAAGATAAGGCAAATCGTTTCTAGTTTAGAATAGCAAAGTCAGTTTTAGTGAAGAGAAATAAAGAAGTACTACATCTGTGAGTTAGATGCTGTAGTGAGAGTTTTAGTGCGTACCCTGTCAAACAGCAAGTTGATTAGTATTCATTTCATAGTTGTCTGGGATAATTTTCCATCTAGCACTAGAACTGCCCAAAATATTAGGGCAGTACTCCAATGAGTCTCAAATCTCAGCCACTGACTAGGATGAGAAGATTTCATGGGTTTGAAAGTACATAAGGGTAGTCATGGCTGTATAAGTAACATATTTGTTTTGAAAACTACGTAGTATGTCGTTTGATTCCAGTGCGCAGTATCTAGGATACTGTATGTGTGGTCGGCTATAGTCTTGTATACGCTAAAATTTGTAAGTAGAATTTGGCAGATGGAAATTATGCGAAATCACGTTCTGTCTGTCTGTCTGTCTGTTGATCAGCGTGTGTCCGTGTGTTACGCACACGCACGCGCACTTATATATACAGTGTCCGCGTGTGACAGAATAATCTGTGCGACGAACAAACACTATATTATATCGCATTACCTCAATATAAATCATCTTTACACCTAGTCGACTTTGCTTTTCTTCATTTAAGTGAATATTAAAATAAGAAACAGATAAAGTGCTGTAATCGATATTCGATATAATCTACTAATAATCCTTTAAATCAATACTCAATCATCGCCGTATTCCAATGATTGAAACCAATGACAAAAGAAAGAATTGCTACTCCGTACTAATTCTTGATTTCTTAGATTCTGCAATTAACAGTTGGACAGTTGTGATGAAAATTCTAGTGATGTTTCAGATCAGCAACAATATTGTCAATAATGTATTAATAAATAATTTAGTGGACCTCGATGTTATTGCTGAACTGGAGACAGCTGAGTGGAGGGACTGACTTTCTTTTATATACACATACGTATAGAGCTTATGCATGTGAATGAAAAACCAGAGCAGAGGGCGAATAATAAAAGAAAATACATAATGCTTAGTTAAAGTTGTTTAATCTAATACTTTTCGGACTAGTGTTGTAATTGTGGTAAGTGAAGTGCGAGGGAGAAAATAACCTAGATGTACACTGGAAGCTGCTTTGTGAGGCTTGAAACAATGAGACACTTGGAATTTGCTGAAGTCTTTGTGATCTCCTTTCGGTGGCATATAAAGATTTTATCTCATAGAACAAATTTTAGGTAAAAATTACACAGAAATTCTCACTTGACAAACACTGGGTGTTACTTGTGTTGTGATATAAATCGCAGAATTTTCAGAGAGTTGATCAGACCAATTCAGTATCTGCTTACACGCTCAGCTACACTTTACAGAAGTCATCGTTATTTGAAGTAAGGCTTTGGCCAAGTGGCAATAGGCTAATAATATATTTTTTAATGTTTAAATGCAATGATGAGTCCGCATTTTCAATGTTTAATCGAAACCATTGCATATGCCTTCAGTTCCATTTAAAAAGTTATGCCAAACATCTGTATCGGAGATAAATGAAAAATATCAAACTCACCGCCTTTCCTTCAGTGATAAATTCATTGTAAAAAAAAGAAAAAAATCACTTCGGAAGGTATGAATACCACATATTTCATTTATCCTCGTCCAGAAAGATATTTTTAGCTCGAGATGAAAAATTAATGAAGATAAAAAATAATTGAGAAATTGTGCTAAAGAGTTACTCTTTAACAGTGCTAACGCAGATTAGAGTTAGTTAGTATTACTCATATCAATATTAATCTATTACTTTCATTATATTTCACACCATTCACAAAACTTGTGTTTTCTATACTTTTATTTATCTATTTATCTATTTATTTATTTTTGCTGCAAAAGCTGTTGTTTTTTCATTTCAACAACTGTGACTCTCTGGTGTATAACAATGACTGATATAGCTGTCGATAAGATGGCGTATTATGCTGGTAATTATCTCGCTAAATATTACGACTACCACTACATTGAGGAGAATATAATATGGGGGGGGGGTTGTTTGTGTTTTATTCCTTTATCTATTTTATTTCATCTTTAGATATTTTTGTTGTTGTTTTAGTTATTTCCTTCCTTTTGCTTTTGTTTCATTCTTGTCTCTTATGTTGCTGCTGATTTTGTCGTTGAGGCTGTGTCTAATTCACTTGGCAACATTGATGGTGGACATTACAATCATGGCGTAATGTTGAAATCAATGGCGACATGTAGTAATGAAGGCAACAACAACACAACACACACGCACACACATCTATTACACGGAAACAATAACAAACAACAAAACAAATATGAAAACAATAACGATTGAAAAAATAACCCCAAAACATATTCAAAACAACGATGGTTACAAAAACAGTAAAAGCAATGTTCACGCGATAATAGGATAGCAGAAGTGTATCCCTTTCCCCCACCCCCAGTATATCTATCTATCTATCTATCTATCTATCTATCTATCTATCTATCTATCTATCTATCTATCTATCAAGGCGTGACATCTCGGATACGTAGACAAAGAAGTCTGTTAGAGAAAGTATTAAATTGATCCCATTCTCATATAGATGATTGATAATTAAAGGAGAATTAAAAGATTCTGATTATTACAGGATGAAACAAAGAGGATGGGACATAGAGAGAAGAGAAAGAGCATGAACAAAGAGTAAAGCAAAAACGCAGACGACAGAAATAGGTCTTGGTAAATTAGGAGACAAAATATAATTACAGCCAGTGAAGACAAAACAATCGACGAATTCGAATTTTGAAACAAAGCTGGGCGTATTAATACGAAGAGTAATATGAGAGAGACAAAAGAGTTATAGGGAGGTAGTGAGAGAGAAGGGAGAAAGAGAGTAAAAACGTGAGTGTCCCAGGGCTGTTTGGTCATTTAGTATCGGGAACACAGCTTTCATTTTAATGTCTACGTTTATTTGATGCTTAAAGCTAAGTTTTAAGGTAATAAAACTGAATTCACTTTAATAAAATAAATTTTGAGTTCCGAAAATGAATGTTATATGGATACATGTGCGTATGAACGTCCGTATTTATACTCTGTACATTTGTATGTTTGTATGTTTACTTGAATATACGTATATGCATAGTACACAACATGGAATACAGTTTTGTATATATATATATATATACAAAACTGTATTCCATATTGTGTACTATGCATATACGTACATACGTACATTTATCCATTTATACGTACATGTATTTATTTATATACATGTATCAACACACACACACACACACACACACACACACATATATATATATATATATATAAGAGAGAGAGAGAGAGAGAGAGAGAGAGAGAGAGAGAGAGAGAGAGAGAGAGAGAGAGAGAGAGATACATATAATAACATAAAGCCACCTACACTTTTCTCTGCAAAATAGGGATAGTTTATCCTGTTCAGGCTATATTATTAGCGTTATTCTGCGATTGAGAATTTAAAATCACTTCTTTAACTTTATGAATAATATTATTTATGTTATTATATGATCAAACGCCACGAATCCGTTTCCAAGTAAGTTTTATCTTATAGATACATGTAGATATATATGAGAGAGAAAGGGACCACTACACGTTACTTAAGTCTAATACGATTACCTATTAAGTAAATCAACTAATCATCCGATATCATTATAGGTTAACACTGTTAACCATGATTCCACCAAAGCCATTAACTTTACGAGAAAAATGGGACAAAACAATAAAAAAATCACAATCAAACATATCAAACATGCATTCCCATCATCAGCTGCCAAACAGATGTCACTATATTTCCGATATCTGGTCAGTTCAATTCAATTCAGTGACGTCAATAGCGTTAAAAACGTAGACGCTGCCTGGCAATCAACAAAAATCAGTAAGAGCGAAATATTAGCATAGTATGTCCATGCACCAACCTCTGTTTATTAATATCAACAACATCATATTATACAAATTACTTTGAACTTATAGTTAGTAAATATTACTTATATAACAAAAACTTCGTCCAAATATGTACATTGTGATAGTAAATTTAAAGTACAAAATATAACTAGTAAACTAAAACTAGAGGAAAACTTAATCAATCACTGGCACATAACATGATAACAGCAAACTTAGACTAATTAACGAACATAGACTGATATGTTGTCCCATAATCTTTATTATATGAGAAACACTGAGCCAAATCCAAAACTAGTCTCATATAAACTAGAGGAACAGTATAAGCTTTAACCAGGAAATGAAAAAAATCGAAAGCATAGGTCAATATATCAATATCTACAAAACATATGTTCAATTGAATAAAAGAAATTAACCGAATAAATTGCTAATATGCGTGGTAGGTGAAAACATCACTGAAAATTAAATCTGAAACATGGAATACCGGTTATTGAAGACTTCATCATCCTACCTGCACGCTATTATATATATATATATATATATATATATATATATATATATACTATAGTATAGTATAGTATAATATAGTATCGTGGAAGCAGCTATATCTGTTGTGAAAAAAGATTAGCTCAAACTATGTTTGCTATATATTATTCTCTACTTGTTTGAATCAATGCAGATAGGGCATGCCAGTGGTCTGTCAAAATATAATACACGAATACGTAGTAAGAAATGCAGTATTCATTGAAGAAGAACGGGAACGTAGTGGTAGAGGGAAGTAACTCAATAATGCAAGATATTTTTGCTCGCTACAGTATTGATTGTGCCATATGTTTGCAATGTATTTTCACGTGTAATAATACAAACATGTATACACGCACACACACATACACATATGCACGCATATAAACATGCACAAAATATTAAAAAGCATCACTCAACAGTAAGCCTGATATATATATATATATATATATATATATATATATATATATATATATATATATATATATAAACACATTACATTACGTTTAACGTGAAATCATGTCAAAATAATTTCATTGGTTATATTACATTTTATATATATATATATATATATATATATATACATCTATATATACCTATATATATATACATCTATATATACCTATATATACATATATATATATATATATATATATATATATATATATATATATATATATATATATATATATATAGAGAGAGAGAGAGAGAGAGAGAGAGAGAGAGAGTGAGAGCGAGAGAGAGAGAGAGAGATACATACATATATATACATGTATATATATATTATATATAGTGTATTCTATAATTTATTTTATAGCTATTTTTTTATCTTCTTCACATTTATTTTCCGTTTTCATGTATTTAATATGTAAAAAATATAGAAATCCCGCTTGTTCTGCCAGATTGAATGGTTTACCAACTAATTGAATGCCGAGTTAAATATATTCTAATGCTGCGCTCGATCGATAAGAAACATGTTTTGTTATATATATATATATATATCTTCACACACGTGTATGCATGGGTAATACAGAGAGCGTACATGCAAATACACACACCTATGTGATATATATGCAATCATATATGTTGCTACAGACACTTCCTCCCTATGTGGTTGTGTGTCGTTCGTTCTTTTAATGAATGGAGCCTACCATTCTGCCTTGCCAAATGGTATGATGGCATTGGAAAAGATTACCTGATTCTTTGGCACTTGTCTAGTATCTGTGTCATATCAACTATGCTTATATTAAAGCTATCTACCTGTCTTTCTAGCTACGCGAGCGCACACACACACGTACATACACTCACTCACAGATCGATATATATGTAGATAGATAGATAGATAGATATCGTAAGCATGTCCTCAGAAACTTTGACAATCACGCGCGCGTGTGTGTGTGTGTGTGTACTTGAAGAGGTATCTTTTATGAATGCATGTATATTGATATATTAATATGTATCGTAGTAAAAACAGTTGTATTACGGAAATGCTAAATAATACCTGTGAATCCATATCATTTGAATCCTTTTAGTATTTTGCATACAGACTCACTAACACACACACACACGATGACTGTCTACTCGTAGCCAAGGAAAAAAACATCCCCTGTGCACTCAGCTAATATTACATTCTACACTAGGGGCTCCACTTTCGACTGACGAGCCAAGGTGTTAAGCATACTAGTCTACTGATACGGCAGGCCAAGTTCTCGCATTCACTACACTGTGTGTGTATGTATGTACGCACACACACACTCACACATATATATGTGAATACATCATGGGTCAGCTGGCCGAAACTTCGAAGTCACTGTCAACAACATTCTTGTTCAAGAGATATCTATAGAGATATATATGGCTTACTCTACGAAAGTATAGAGCTGCCCATGAGATTAATGTCAAATTCTTTTTATTATAAATAAACATTAAAACAAATATTATATATATATACATATATATATATATATATATATATATATATATATATATATATATATACTGTTCTAGTACTGTTCTCTACATTCTATCGACAAATTATTCAGTGAAAACTTGGCAAATGGTTCTAAAATGAATTCGTTAATGTATTTTAAATAACTAGTCTTTACTTTTATACCGGATAAACATGTCATTAAAAGTTAAATGTATTGATTCATTCACATTTTAATGAAATATCAGTTTTTCCAAAATTAATAAACATTTCTATTAAAACGATCTATATTACGCTTGAATATTCTACGCTTCTTTCTTCCGCTTTAAGTTTGATAATAATTAACTCTACGTAAGTATATTAATTCATCGAAGTATAATGGTTGCCATGTAATAGCCGGTTCAATTCGTTTCACCGTTCTTCTACAAAAAAAGCATGCATAAGTAAGTTGAGAAACAGTAGATAATGGCATTCTCGGTATATTATATCCGAAAGAAAGAGAGGATGATCAGGGCTAGCCTTGAATTACAGATCAAGTCGTGAGAATATAACATGGGGCAGGATTAAAACATCATGAACGCGGTAAAAATGATTAGACAACTCAGATATATAAAAGTGATTAGTTCAAAAATTTTCAGTGGTTAACCTGAGATATGTCGAAATCATTGGCATAGGCACAGGCATCACTGTGTGGTTAGGAAGCTTGCTTCCTAAACATGTCATACTGGATTCAGTCACATTTCGAATCACCTTGGGCATGGGTTTTGCACTATATCTCCGGGATGATCAAAGATTTTTCAAATGATTTGGCAGTCGGAAACAGAAAGAAGCCCGTCGTATATGTATATGTGTGTATTTCTACTTGCGTTTGTCACAAACCACTGCTTAACAACCGCTGTTGGTTTGTTTATTTCCTTGTAATTTAATGGTTCGGCAAAAGCACCGATAGATGATGCACTAGGTTTTGAAATTATAAATACCGGGGTCGATTTGGTCTACTAAACCCTTCAAGGCGATATCACAGAATAGCCTCTTACTTTAAAGCGGTGTTACAGAAATAAAATATAGGTCTTCTCCCAGGTAAACATTTCAGTTTTGTCTACAATCAGAAACAAATGACATTCCGGTTCACATGCATTTCGGGAATTCATTCCTCGCAGGCAGTTAGTTTCTACAGTGAAAGCAGATAGCCCAATATCAAAAGGCAAGATATTCATGCATATATATCTTCCTTTCAAACCGCAACTTCAGAATTTCTAAAACAATTCCTTCTCTTCCAAGGATGTGATATATATATATATATATATATATATATATATATAAAGGGGACCAATGGGTGGACTGCTAATGTGCTAGAAGAAAATCACATGTAATGTGTCTACTAAGATCGAATTGTTCTCAAAGGAAATTTAGCGAAGAAACGAAAACGTAATCGGGTTCCCTGGTATTAAATTGATAGTAATTAATATCCAATGTTTACCCTATTGTTTTAATTTATATATGTGTGTGAGTGTGTGTGCGTGTGTGTGTGTGTGTGTGTGTGTGTGTGTGTGTGTGTGTGTGTGTGTGTGTGTGAGCGTTATGCTTATATACAATGCCATGTATGCTTATGAATGCACGTTTGTATACATTTATGTATTTCCAAGTATTTATGTTTATATGTTCATGTGATCGACAGGCTGAAAATAGTAGTGCGCTAATTAATACATTTAAATTCATAAAATAGGTACAAGGCTGAAACTAGGACTCGAGCTGATATTATAGAAAAAAAGACACTTGAAAACCGTGCTGGCGAATGGCCACAATCGAACAACTAAAACCAATAAAAGGAAGAATAACTATATGTCTCCCTGTCTATATATCTTGACATATGTGCTATTCATTATTACTATTTATTATTATTGCTTACAAACAATACACAATGCTTCAAGCGAACTACAATATTCTCCTATATATATATATGATGTTGAGGATGGCAAAATATTGTGGTTCACCACCCAATTGCACTTCGAACATCCACTGCAGAGGATGGAATTAACAATGTTCAAACGTATGGAGGAAACAAATGATCATGTGTTTATTATAACTCTTCTTACATTTTCACTGAATATCATAAACAGCCATACTGCTGATATAGCAGTAACCACTTCGCTTTATTCGAAAGAGACTAGATGCTGATACGCTACGTGGAACTCTAAATTGGCCAGTTACAGTCGTACATACAACTGCACGCATATATATATATATATATATATATATATATATATATATATTAACATACGCGCGCATGCGCATACATACAAACGTATATATATATATGTGTGTGTGTGTGTGTATGTGCAGTTCCTAAAATACAAGCAATAATAATAATAATAATAACAATAATAAAGACAGTGAAATAAGCAACCAAATGTGCTGAATAACTATATCCGCCTAATTATAGTGACACCGCAGAGAAAAGAAGTGTCAAGTTATATGTCTTTCAAATCTTCATTCACTCGAGTACTTTACCATCTTACGGTTGTTTGCGTGAGAATTCTTTAGAATCCCTATAAAGGAACTTAGCGATAAAACAACTTTGAAGAATCTAACATGCTATGTTAAGCTTCTTCAAATTACCCAGTAACTGGCAAGAGCCGTGCGCGCGCGCGTACACACACACACACACACACACACACACACACACATACAGGGTAACTATGTAAAATTTATTTTCCAAAATTGTAAGTGTATTCCGGTTTCATCTAGTTCTTTTTCTAAAGATCGTAGTGTTACATTATTACTAGATATTGCCAATTTATTATTATTATTATTATTATTATTATTATTATTATTATTATTATTATTATTATTATTAAGGCGGCGAGTTGGTAGAATACTTAGTACGCTGGACGAAATGCTTAGCGGTATTTCGTCCGTCGAAGGCGGCGAGCTGGCAGAAACGTCAGCACGCCGGGCGAAATGCTTTGCGGTATTTCGTCTGCCACTGCGTTCTGAGTTCAAATTCCGCCGAGGTCGACTTTGCCTTTCATCCTTTCGGGGTCGATAAATTAAGTACCAGTTACGCACTGGGGTCGATGTAATCGACTTAATCCGTTTGTCTGTCCTTGTTTGTCCTCTCTGTGTGTAGCCCCTTGTGGGCAGTAAAGAAATAGGTATTTCGTCCGTCGCTACGTCCTAAGTTCAAATTCCGCTGAGCTCGACTTTGCTTCTCATCCTCTCGGTTTCTATAAAATAAGTACCAGCTGAACACTAGGTTAGACGTAATCGACTAATCCACTTTCCCAAAAATGGCTACTCATGTCGCAAAATTTGAAACCTTCATTATTATTGAGTGAGAGAGCAATGCCTGCCATCAAAGTGACATTGGAGTAAAATATACGAAGCCCAATATACCCATCATGACAACCCGTCTGATAAGGGTACACCAGGCACATGCATCAGAACCATGTGTGCGATATGATGATCACATATCAAGATAAACAGTGCATGACCTTGCAGGTGGGGCCCAGTTAGAATCTTCCTCAAATGGAGTTGCCCATCCTGTTCAAAGGTCCCTGAGTAAGGGTTGTTTAAGGATGTTGAACGAAACACCTATGTTTCCAGAGGTGAATTATCCAAACCCCCAAAATTCCTCTCAGCATATGTCTATGATGCTCCCCCACTACTTCTGCTCGTGATCAGAGGTGCACATATCGTCAGCCACTAAGGGACATGCTCAACTGATTAAGGTCAAACAACTGATAAGCAAATCTGTGGTATTGAGCAGAATATTTGCTGTAGTCCCTCTTTTATACCAAGACAAAACAGCGTACATGATTACGCTTCCAGTCAGTTCAGATGAGAAACTATGAGAGCTATTGTCTGGTACTGCATCAGGGCGTAGGTATATCATCATCATCATCATCATCATCATCATCATCATCATCATCATCATCATCATCATCATCATCATCATCATCATTATTATTATTATATGAGATGATCTTCTGAAAAACGACATATTCGTTCTGATCGTTAACATCAGATTTCTTTCAGCATTTACAATATAGATTTTCCGTAACTGTCTGGTATGAGCCTATTCTCTAGCTAGCGCTAGCTAGCTTTGTAAACAGCTTTCTATCTTAGTTTGCTTGTAATATAACTTTTATGGCTTAACACTGTGCTAATTAGTCTATCGCATAAGGAAAATCGAGCTAAGGGAAATAATCAAAATAAGAGAAAAAAAAAAGAACATTGGTGAAAAACATTATGCAAGTATTAATGCACGTAAAATTTGTTCATCAGTATTTCTTGAGGAATTGAAATTTCCTATTTAAAGAACGGAAACAATAGCCTATGTGTAATCATTATAAAATGGCAGATAACTACAAAAATAATGAATAAAATATACTAATTATCATGCTAAAAAGAAATATGGTCGTTGTTAGTGGGGTCTTTGACGACAACGAACTTGTTCGAGCAGTTTGATTTCTCTTGGACTCCTTTTTGTTTTGCGTTGTGGTGATGCCTTATTGTACATGTACGGCAAGCAGTATACAAAATGTAGCATCTGTCTAACTATGTTAATAAATACAATCTTGGTGTTTACTATTTAAATTTGTACAAATATATTGGTAAATGACATTAATTATCGAAAATTGAATGGGCGGCATCCAAGCTTTGTGGTCTTTTGATAGTGACTTTGATGATGATTTTGATAATTACTTTGTTTTTGTAGTACGTTAATAATATATGATGATGGAATATAATGCATATAATATTCTGTTGGATGATATTGAAAATAACATAGTCACCTATCCTATATCCAGTGTTGTTTTGTTCATATATTACATATTGTGTGGATCATTTGTTATAACTAGGTATTTTTATTGCTGTATTTACTGTGTTCATTTTGTTTCTGTGCTGCTATGTAATTTGGTATATTAAATTCTTTGTATTCCTATTGTTCATTAGAATTTCATTTACTCTGTAATAATTCTTTTAATTATTTTTTTGTTTGCAGTGCTTCATTTGTGGAGGAGAATCTAAAGGCTCTTCTGAGTAAAGGATTTTACACATATCTATGTGGACATTCACTAACTCCATGTAAGTAATGTCATTTATTTATAAATCGTGTCAGTATAACTTGTAGAAAATTTGTGCTTGTTTTTCAACCACCGGGTAAACATTATTGCATAGGGTCATCATAGAAAGCTTACCAAATGTATGCACGACCACGCATACGTGGATAAAGGAATGGAACGGTCATTTGTGTCTAGGACAGTATTTTCCTCAAAAAGATTTTCGATATCACTGGACATTCAGTAATTTTGTTTCTTAGAAATTTGCGAGTATTTCGTTGACCTCACCGCAAAGCATTATGCAAGAACATATATTCGATGTGCCCGTTTGTGTTTAATACTTTGGGAAATAGGGTAAGATACCGAAATTTAGAAACAATTTCCACATTGAGAAATTTATCTTATGAAAAAATAGTAATAAACTGAAGAATGTGATCGGAATTGTTTTATAGGTTAGTAATCTACGATTAATAATTACATATATGTGTGTGGTTGTGTATTTTACTTGACTACAACTGCATATCTTCCTGAGATTTGAAGAAATGGGAAGCTAGACGATTCTATTAACAGAGAATCACGTGTTTACTCCAGAAATTTTCAGCATGTCTGTATATTAGCTCATATGTGTATGAGTACTTGTCTGTAGTTTGTGTGCGTGGGGGTGCAATAATTGGCTGACTTTTTAAATAACAAAACCTACAGCTTTGTAAGCTACTAGCAATCTCCCTAGACATTACAATTAATTGGTAAGAGATAAAATATACGATTTGTTTAACGTATTCTGGAAATAAACAAAGCAAAAAGTTGATTCTCGTGTATGTATGTATGTATGTATGTATGTATGTATGTATGTATGTATGTATGTATAAAATTTTATTCATATATATATATATGAAATTTTATATTTACTTTTAGTTTTATTGTAAAAGAAGGGATAGTACACCTGAAGTAATATACGTTGATGGAAGAGAATATCCTGGTAAAATGCGTATAAAATTAAAATCTGCGTTGGTGCAGAAGAGATATTGTTAGATTAGGGCGTGACTTACTTTGTGTAGTTTTATATTTCAAACACTAAGAGTGTAGGTATGATCAGACACAGACACATTTTCCAAAACTGAATTAAGAATTTAGTTTTGATACAAAAAAATAGGTTCTTGGTTCATTCCTACAATATGGGACAGAGGTAATTAAGTGTCTACATTCATATAAATTTATATGACACCAACGTCGCATGGAGTAAGAACGAACAATGTCGCTTTAAAAAGTGAAGGTAACTACTTAACAAAGACACGAAATATATTATTCGAAACGATAGTGGCGAACAGTGATGATGAGAGCTCAAAAATGCATTGGTGAATATATATTTTATTTGTGGATTGACAATACTTTATGCCCAATACCGCATTTGGTGAGACACACACACACACACATATATATATATATATATATACACACACACACATATATATATATATATATATATATATATATATATATATATATTGTTTATTTCTGGGGTTAACAAGGCAACCAAATGTTTCATGTCAAGAGACCTCCACAATTGTTTAACGGTGCTACCTGTAAGTGCTGCAACTCGTCTCCTTTATGTATGAGAAAATCCCTTCGTATGAAACCGTTGGCCGTGTTGTTAACCCGCAAATAAAGTAATATATATGTATCCAAATATGTGTGCCATAATTTCTTGAAAGTTAACACTAGGGCAGAATACTCTCATTTCTTACACCAGTAATATAGTCGCGTGTATAGGACTGCAGTGAGGAAAGGCCAAATACTACGCACAGACATATAGCTTTCATTGTATATTATTGCACTCTACCTAAAAGTAGTGTCGTACATCGTTTCGCTTAACCTCACTTCACATGAGAACGGAACTACCATTGTTTATATTTGCTATGAATGTGTACAAGCATAAACATATATTTTGTGCCTGAGAGTGTGGATGTGTACATACCTATATATGTGTGTGTGCGTATTAATACTGTATATAAACCATAATATATACATTCATATATATAAAGACATGTATGTATTAATAATACACACTCACACACACATATATATATATGCACGTATCTATACGTTTATCTATGCGTATGTGTCTATACTATTGCACATACATATATATTTTTGAGCTATATATGTATATCTATGCGAATATTTGAGTTTGTGTATATAAATATGTCTGTATGTGTACATATATAATATATGTATGTACGTGTGTGTGTATGTTGTGTTTGTCTATATACATTCTTATATACATGCTTGTGTTCATAGATATGGAAATGCGATTTTATGTGTGTGTTTTTCCAGCGCACCTAATACACAGCTGCGCTGTAAATGTCTATTTGACAATGTCTCAATATCAATATCTATAAAGAAATTCCAAAAATGAAAATCAGATTATCAACAATATATATGTTCCATATCTCGTCACTAATCGCATAGTTAAGTAAATTGATACATTGCTATGTACATGAAACATGAAACATTCACCTATTCTACAACATACAGTATCTTATGGTTCACCAGATTCTTTCAAAGATTTACAAAGTGAATCGCATCGAGGTTTTCTTTTCATATGACTATTTATGGTTTTTCTATTCTGGTGCAATACGATAATTGAATTTATTCACTTCATATAAACTTTATAGTAATCCTACTTTGTGAAGTAATACCGTTTCTTCCATACGTAGGCAACACGGATACAAATCACAAATGTTTAGAGAAATAAAAGCCATGAAGTCCTACGCATATTTATATATATATATATATATACATAATATCGAAAGTGAGCACGTGTTGTATTCATTTTCTCAATTATACATATAGAACTCACATATATGTATCATATTTGTTACTTAGGGCACACCTGACAATATAAACTCACTGATTTAGCTAGCTAGGGATATTTGTATATATGTAAGGATATATAAATTTGTATGTATGTTTTTATTTTTTGTAGGTGTGTATATGTTTCATGTGAACATTTGTATATGTAGGTGCACCTGTATATTCGCAAGTGTGCATATATGTTAGTCTATGTATATATTTACATAGTGTTCGTATATAAGTATTTATTTCCATATGCTCATCTGTGTGGATATTACAGCGATTCTTTTAGTCAAATACAAATGCAAGCGTATTTTATGCCATTGATGCAGAGATAAAAGATTAAGGGCATCTCTTAACGGTTCGTTTCACGGTGGTTGATCACTCTTCAGACAAGTCATTCCCAGCAGGTCAGCTGGTAAATAAAGCAGGCTTATGGCGAACTGATTTATTTGCATATTTGCGCATTTGACTGCTCGTCATTAATTAACTTTTTTTATACAAAACACAGCGTAAATCATAATTATTGAAATATATCTAAACTATACAAAGCCTCACTCTGTGGTGAATAATTACAAAAACATCATGTGTATATTATGTGCAGAAAAACAGGGTAGACAATCGTTTGATAGATTGTTACTGGTTAGGGATGAAATCTTGAGGATTATAGAAGTTGTGGAACGGTTCGTCTGTAGACTAACACCCTCACTTTGCTATGCATTAACAGCTTAAAAAGAAAGTATTACCAGTGTTACTTTTACACACAGTAAGGATTTGTAATATTGAAATTTAGTTCAGTTCTGCTGATTTACGCTGTGTTGTTGCATGTTGTTGTTGGCACTCCGTCGCTTACGACGTCGAGAGTTCAAGTTGATCCGATCAACGGAACAGCCTGTTCGTGAAATTAACGTGCAAGTGGCTGAGCACTCCACAGACACGTGTACCCCTAACGTTGTTCTCTGGCATATTCAGCGTGATACAGTGTGATAAGGCTGAACCTTTGAATTACAAGCACAACAGAAACAGTAAGTAAGAGTGAGAGAAAGTTGTGGTGAAAGAGTACAGCAGGGTTCGCCACCATTCCCTGCCAGAGCCTCGTGGAGCTTTAGGTGTTTTCGCTCAATAAACACTCACAAAGCCCTGTCTGGGAATTGAAACCGCGATCCTATGACCGCATGTCCGCTTCCCTAACCACTGTACCATTGCGCCTCCACTGTTGTTGCATAACACACACAATCACACATACATTAACCAGAACATGGTTCGTGTTGGATACACTTCAAGAAAGAAATCAGTGCTTTATAATGAGGAATAGATATTGCTTTGACTGTACAGTTTCTCCACTACATCCATGTATTCCTTCAAAGGCATTTGAATATATTCAAAATTCATTGAGAAAATTGTACAGTTGTGTGGCATCACGTAGTTATTATATACTCGCACAAACATACGTACAAATACACATATATAATCGATTTTTATACGTATGCTTGTATGAATATATACTATAAAACATCATAATGTTGTCTAAAATCCACATCTAAATCTGATAAATTTTACTTTGTATATTGAAATCTTAGTCAGTGTAGGAACGGCCATTCCTATGTCGGTAATAAATGCCTTTAGATCTGTTAAAAATGGCTAGAATTTTATCCTCACACTGAGTAATTGAGTCAAATACTCGCAACAAAGATTGTGCTATCCTTAATGTCACTAAGTGTCATGTCGTTTCGTTAAATCGGGTTATGGATTAAGTCTGTCGACCTGCATGAAGAACGAACCGATCCTTACATAGGATTCATACACTTTCCTTCAAATAAATGTCAATAACGAAGTTTTGGTAGATCTGAGGCTACGGTAGAATATTGATATGCTGTGCGATCAGTATGATTTTGATACCCGCGTCTCCAGTTCAAATACATACCTACAGGATGTGTGCCTGTAAATGTCTAATCGGTGAGCTTGTAAAAGCAGCTAAGTTTCTCTCAAACCTCCCCACCACTATCTTAAATATGACAAGGACACGTGATACTGTATTACATCATTGCTTTCTGATGATAGGTCTACTCTATCGGAATTGACATCATGTTAAAAGAAAAATAATTTGTCCAGCAGTATTCTTTAGTTAAGGTATGATGTCACTGTTGGGCGTGAGACTCGTCATGATCGTTAGATTGTTGGTTCGATTCTCGCACCGAGCAGTGTGTTATGTTCTTGTGTGGTCATAACAGGAACTTCTTTGATCATATGTGTTTCTTGATTAGTTTGGTGCGACATATTATCCTTAGAAGTTTAACAACTTAGCCTGTATGCAATTCCTCCATCTTATAAGATTAGCGGCCAAATTGCCCTCAAATGATTCCGAACCGTTAAGGAAACATACATACTGCATGTAAAGCAACATTATGATAATTGGAATTTAAAGCAAACAATAACAGCTGAATCGTTTTCAGGATATATATATATATATACTCAATCATTGTTGATTTGGGGTTAAAACAGCAATTGCTTAAAAAACTGAAGGGTATTGATATGTTCGAAGATATTTCTATCTAGTATTGTAAAGAAAAAATAAAATGTTTCTCGTACATGTGAGATAATAGAAGTCAATGTTTTTATTCATATGTGTAGTTCTCTAGCCTCAAAACAAAAATCAGTTACTAAAATTATTTTAAAATTACATTTAAATAAATCGTGAAGATAAACCAAGTTTATTTGATAAAGACATTCTGAAATTGGGTTAATTTAATTAAAAAGAATGATGAATTAAATAATCTTAATATAGTTAAAAATATTAGTTGAAATCATAAGCTTAATCCATTTTTAGCTTTCTGTCTTTTCAGTTGTATTTATTCATTCATTCATTTATTGGTTAGTCATTCAACACACTGTTTGCCTTTTTCCCCCTTTTTCTTTTTCAACAAATTCTAAATCTAGATTTGAAAAAATGCTTTGGGACATGTAAATAGATATTTTAACTTAATGAGTCGACTAAGTAGTAAAGCTGGTCTTCAAATTTACGTTCAACAGAATCTCGCTCACTTAGTTTATAAACTCTAATTGTTGCAGTTAGAATCCATCTATTGAATACAGTATCTTTTTTCGCAAGTCAAAGATTCCGATATCTGCCCCCTCCATATTCTACGAAGGAAACAATCCTATTTTCTTAATTAGATAATTCATTTCACCAGTTTAAGAGACTATAATTTCATTTGGCTTTAGATTGTCATTTTAGCGTTTTAAATAAACAATTCTTTTCTGAGTACATTTTTTGAAATTTGAATTATTTTTTACACTATTTTTAAATTCGTTTATTTTAGCTAAAATTTCTTCTAAAATTAGTCTTTAGATTTAAAATATTTATTTGTTTATTTCCATCCCCAGAAAAAAATAAAGTAAAAAACGATAGCTCATCTTCATTTCAGCTGTATTCAATTCTTAGTAATTTTCTTTTGTAATTCAACAAAACTGCGTTTATTCGCCTCATTTATAATTTCTTTTATTATGTTTTATTTTCAAGTAGTCAAATAATTTAATGTTTTCTAAAGTTTATTTATATTTCACCCTTGACAGTTTTTGTATTGCCTTAATAATATAAACGAGCCTATAAAATATGTTAAAGAAACAACAAAATGCTCATATAGTGTTTGTTTATTATTTGATTTCATTCATATAAACAATCATTGTTTAGAACGAAGTAAAAGGAACACTGTCCATAGTTATTGTTCAGCTTATAGTTTTGTAGAGCGATGCGTGTAAATGGAGTAGTCGAATAACATTTGCAGAGAACTGTTATTCTAGAGAAGGTTAGGGTAAAACTTTTAGCATACAGCTTTCAATTCAAGATGAAATGAATTAGACAAAGCAGATGTGTCAAGTGTCTCCGGCGGATATTTCACATAACTAGTTAGTTCAAAGGAACAAGGATGTTTTGTAGTAACGGTAGAAGTAACATAAACAGGACGTAACACGGCAGGAGCTTGTTGGTGAGTAACATTTTGTTAAGTAACCAGATACGGCTGTTCTCTGGCACCAAAAATAATATTTGTTCTTTCACTATTATACCTATTTCAATCAATTGGCTGTTAACACGCATGCGCTTTGATTTAATGATTTTACTCCAAAAGTTGTTTAAAGTCTTATTATATCGTTCTCTTTTAAGCGAAGTTTGGAGGGATATATCCCAACATCACTTATCAAGTTATCAAGCGGTGAGAGACAATCACAATATATATGCATGTTGTGTACACACGCACACACACACATCTTCACGGTTTCCATCTTCCAAATTCACTCGCTAAATATCTGTCGGTGTAATAATACAAGACATTTGCCCAACGTACTGAATTGGAAGTGTGAATTGCGAAGTGAACTTCTTAGCTACACAGCAATGCCTGCACATATATCATATTGTCAGGAGAGAAATCTTTCTCCATTACTACATCTTTCAAAATCATTGCATAAATTTACCAGTAGCCTTAGTGTGCGTTTGCATTCTGAAACGCCATCGGTTATATTACAAAATATACTTTTATTAATGGTCAAGTCAAATGCAGAATATCAGTACTTATGGAATCTTTAAGGTCTCATACGGTAACGGGGAAGAAGAGAACCTATTGTTGGAGCAGAAGCCAGTCCAGAATGCTTACAGAGATAGCAGTTTATTAACTATTTTAAGGAGGAGAAGGAGGTGGTGGTGTTAATGTAGTCGATTGATTAGGTCTGTCCCCTCGAAACTGGATGTCTCCTCCGATGTTTTTCCATACAGCTTCCGTCTACTAAATTTCATTGGTAAGCATTTTGTGTAAGCAAACTTATAATAGCAGACTTTCCCAAGTCTGCTGAACTTGCCCGAGGCGCTTAACGATATATTTGAACTCCAAACCATCAAGTTGCAATGAGAACGTCTTAATTGTACAGCGATATCTACGCTTTATCAATTTACAACTGAAGTTCAGTTTTCCTCCCAATTTTACGTAAAATGGAGGACACATTTGGAGAGTATTATGTTTCTCTTCCTTAACCATAGCTTCATTTAACATTTCAGCAAAGAAAACGATTTTTGCTATTCAAAATGTTTACTAAATTCAGTCTGTTTAGGTATACAATTATGTTTTGCTGCCAACTTTCCACTTTCGCCTTAAACATTGTTTTACACAGTCACTGGTGATATTTGTTATTGTTCTTCTTTAACTTGTAAATCAGCTTTCATCGAAACTTTTGTGATTGATTACAACTCTGTTCTTCCTCTTCGTTTAGGACTGTATTAGACTATGTTGTATAATGTTCTCGCCTTCTCAAAAATTGTTGGATATGAATTGAGATTGATTTCAGTGCTATTTCTGTCAGGCCAATTAACCACATCGAGACAGACTCAGTAGTTTGACATCACCTTTAGTGTTTCCATATGTAAAATTAGACTTGTAAACGATTTTATTACCCCAAAGCGTTTTCACTCAGTGTTTATCAATTATCTTAACATCACTGGAATAAATAAGTTAAATATTCAGTTTTGTACAAGCATATTCATTCAATAGTGAAATACAATCGGAATGAAAAAGAACATGTTTTGATCAAATTGCGTTAGCTTGCTACAAAGAAATGCATATAATCTTAATTTTCACTCTGTGTCTCGTAAATATTTTAAGGAAAAAGAAAACGAGTGTTTTTTCTATATTTTGCACTTTTGATTTTCAATAGCAAACAATTATTAATAATATTAATAATGCACTTATTGCTATGCTACATAATTAATTGATTAGAAAATGGTACATATATTTATTAAAAGCTTTTATTAAAAAAAACAGCAAAAAAAGTTTCAGTTTACATTATTTACATATTTGGTTTTCTTACAACTTTCGGGAAATGCATAGAAAGAAAATTAATGGAAAATTGACAATTTTATGTTGTGCTTTCCAATACTAATGGAAGCGACAGACATGGAAAATGTCCGGTATAATCTCAGATCAATGTCCAGTAGCTACTTCTACTTCAGATATATAGATTAAAACATCCTTATGATTTACTATTACATCAATGTGGGGTCGATAATTAGCAAACAAAAATAAATAAAACGAACATAGACATAGGAACTGATCGAAAATTATTTGCTGAGTAGTAAGGAAACATATCCTTGAAAACTGGTAAGATTTCAACTCAGAAAAGTGTTTTTGAGTGGCTTTCTCCCCCGCTGAGACCGGCTAGGTACTTAAATATGCTCTCTAACTGAAGTATTTAGTTGTAAGAAGATTAAATATTTCAAAAGCAGGAAGAAATTGCTGCAGATTAAATCGAAGACCTTGATGCATCGTACTTGCCTTTATCCTGCTGCAAAGGGCATTTTTGTAGATGGAGTACAACGATCAATATTGCGCTATAGCACCAGGAGTCATTGAAATCGATCAATACACTGTTTGAGCTGCAAAATGTAGGATATGGAAACAAAGGTAGAAAGGATAGGAAACATTCTATTTCGTTCTCCAATATTTGAATTGATTTTAATTTAGATTTGCAGGGATGCAAACAAATAGATACGAAAATATTTCTATTAATATATAAATATATATATATATATATATATATATATATATATATATATATATATATATATATAACATATATACATATACATAACATATATATATATATATATATATATATATATATATATATATATATATATATAACATATATACATATACATAACATATATATATATATATATATATATATATAACATATATACACATACATAACATATATATATATATATATATATATATATATATATATATATATATATATATATATTATATGAGTGTGTGTTTGTGCGTGTACACGCATATATATGTTCATATATATATGACGAACATATATGTACATACATATTATGTACATATATGTATGTATGCATGTCTCTATATATATATATGTATGTCTGTATATATAACCACTTAGAAGTGACGGCTGCTAACCACAAGAAATATATATATATATATATATATATATTTCTCTCTATAATATATGTAACTTTGTGTACATACTTGCTTCATATAATTTTAAATATGTGTGTGTGTGTGTGTGTGTGTGTGTGTGTGTGTATACGTATCATTTGGCAAACTAAGATATATTTTTAGTGACCTGAGGCAGAATATAACATAATATCTTAATCAGTACACTGAGTAGTCTGTTGACTTTTCTACAAACATACCTGCTTGTGATGGTGTTCCTGCTGTTGTTACCATTGTTGCCCTTGTAGTATTTAAAGAATATATGATCAGCATCATCGTCATGAATATTATAATCATTATCATAGTCATCGCCGTTGTCATCATTATTAATCATCAACCCATCTCTTACTGGCTTGCTTCTTCTTAATAGTTAGCATCATTGTATTCATCATCATTACGACAGTAAGTAGACGTGCCAGGCTTCATACGCATTTCCTCCAGAGCAAATAAGTTTTAAAATATTAATACAAATCGACTACAATCCTCTTGCAAAATGTGGCCATTGTTAATGTCTTGGAAAACATTTTCGCCAGAAGGGCGATACATTTTCAGAATCGGTAGGGCATTAATATATTAAGTATTGTTCTGTACACGCTCTCCCAATTTCCGAACATTGCTTACTTGTTTTCATGTGAAAGATGGAGTGGGCCATCAGCTAAGTCTATTGAGGCAGCCGTCGATCCGATTTCTTTGACCGGGAGGGCAAGTCGGTCTTTATTCGTTTGTTGGTTTTGTGAAAGTATTTGTACGGTGAACAAATCTGAAAAGGCTGAAGAGTGGCACATTTGACTTAGGGTAAAGCTCATCAAAGATTTCAACTTTAAACAGTGATGGAAAATGAGATTGCAAACTGAAGTGTTAATGCCCAGTAAATATGGTTAAAGGTAGAAGAGAATGGAGACTATGGTCTGAATGAATGAACTGACTCTGACGATGCGCCTACAGTCTGGAGAATGATGAATGGGAGAGGATATTTACCTTAATGATCAAGGTGACCTTTGTATGGGTAGACATCGAAATTCTCCCCACTACTTGGGAATATTTCTGTGAAACAATTTCTTTATATTTCTTTTTGCACGCCTTATACATATGTATATGGTATATGTATATAAATCCAAACGGTATGATTTGTACTATTATTGAGTGAGAGAGAGAGATAGAGAGAGAGAGAGAGCATTGCTTGTCAACAAAGTGATACTGGGATACAAACACACGAAGCTCTATATACCCATCATGAATAACTGCCTGATAAGGTTATACCAGACACATTCATTACAGCCATATGTGCACGATATGGTGATCTCATATCTATTTCGTTATTGCCCACAAGGGGCTAAACATAGAGGGAACAAACAAGAACAGACGAACGGATTAAGTCGATTACATCGACTCCAGTGCGTAAGTGGTACTTAATTTATCGACCCCGAAAGGATGAAAGGCAAAGTCGACCTCGGCGGAATTTGAACTCAGAACGTAACGGCAGACGAAATACCGCTAAGCATTTCGCCCGGCGTGCCAACGCTTCTGCCAGCTCGTGATCTCATATCGAGACAGTGCATGACCTTGCAGGTGGGTCCCAGTTAAAATTTTCTTCAAGTCGAGTAGCCCATCCCGCTCAAAATTTCTTTGATTAAAGCTTGCTTAAGGATATTGAACGAAACACCCATGTTTTCAAGATGAATTCTTCAAACCTCAAAGAATTCCTCTTGACACATGGCTATGATGTTCCCCAAATACTTCTGCTCGTGATCAGGGATGCACATATTGTCAGCCAACAAGGGACATGCTCTTCTGGTGAAAGTCAAACAACTGGTAAGCAAATCTGTCGTATTGAGCAAAATTATAATTATTATTATTATTATTATTATTATTATTATTATTATTATTATTATTATTATTATTATTATTATTATTATGAAGGCGGCGAGCTGGCAGAATCGTTAGCATGCCGGGCAACGTGCTTAGTGGCATTTTGTCTGTTCATACGTTCTGAGTTCAAATTCCGTCGAGGTCGACTTTGCCTTTCGTCCTTTCGGGGTCGGTAAATTAAGTACCAGTGAAACTCTGGGGTCGATGAAATCGAATAGTTCCCTCCCCCCAAATTTCAGGCCTTTTGTCTATGGTAGAAAGGACTATTATCACTATTATTATTATTATGAAGGTGGTGAGCTGGCAAAATAGTCAGCTCGGCGAGGAAAATAAGTGCAGAGGGGTTCTCTTTTGGCAGAGCCCTCATCGAAAGGGAGGTGCTGTTCTCGAGTGAATTTATAGAAAGGTGGGAGAAAATTGCAAAAATGGCAAGAGTCGATGATATCTCTTTAAGTATAGACCAGTAAGTCGGAGAACAGAAGTCTCGTCAAGGCACTTAACTTTGGTATTCAGAAAGATCTTGAATGATGGAGTTCCAAGATTGTCTTTAGAAGTTCTCCTTTGTCAGGTGGATGAGATAAACCTCATCCTTTTCTTTTGCCGATTTATACTACGAAAAATGTCTTTTCTGTTTTATTATACAGAGTAAATATTCTATTCTATTTTGTATCAGTTCCTTGTATGTAAATCACTACATTTTAGGTATATCGTTGTATTGTCACTCTCATCCGTCGTCCTGGTGGCAAATAAAACAAATCATTATCATCATCGTCGTCGTCATTCTTGTTAATATTATTATTTATTTATTTATTTATTTATTTATTTATTTATTTATTGTTGTTATTCTTGCCGCTGTCTAAGCGCAGACAGAGATTTCTCATTGTAATTCTACTGTCAAATCTAATGATGTTACATGCTATAATAATGGCATGTTTTAGTCGAAATGAATATGACAGAACTACACGACAGCAAGACTGGAGTGATTGGACCTAATACAAATTTGTTTTTCAATCTTCGCTATTCTATTTCTCGGCTGTCATTTTGCATCATTGTAAAAATACATTTTCATATTTCGATCTAGTGTTTAAATACTTTCTCATGAAAAGATATACAAGCGCTGTAAGTATGTGGATGTGTCTGTGGTTCTGTGACAGATTGCGTGTGCATGTGTGTGTTTCTGTTGTGTATGTATATTGATGTTTTTTGTTTATGTTTATAATGTACAAGTATCTACATAAATTTTTTTAACTGTGTATGCTGGTGTTTGGTTACTTAAATCCATATGAAATTATATATTCCTTTATGTATGTATATGCACACACCTAAATCTCCCATATATACACGCGCACACACATCTCTCTCTCTCTCTCTCTCTCTCTCTCTCTCTCTCTCTCTCTCTCTCTTTATATATATATGTGTGTGTGTGTGTGTATCGTTTCTAAGCAGGTGCGGTGCCGTTATTTTCAAGCTAGATACAAAAAAAAGACACAATGTACCCAACATATGTGATATGATATTGTAAACATCTTTATAATTGTAATAATTACTATAATATATTATAATTCACAAGTTTGAGGCAGCGAAATTCATCAAAACAGTCCGTAAGCGTCCATCAATACTTATATAAGTTTCACTGTTTTCCTCTCTGTCCCCAACTGTGTATAGTATTATACAATACTATACATACTGTGCTTATGTATGCGAGTGTAAATATTATACAATACGTACACTCGCATACATAAGCACAAACCCAAACACGAACACACACATATGTGATAATAATAATAATAATAAGAAGAAGAATAGCAATAATAATAATAAGGATAATAATATAAAAATAATAACGATAAAAATATAAAAGTAAGAGCATCACAACAAACCACAGCACATACCTAAGGCACACAGAGCTACGCTCAGTAGTGCAGTGTAAGCACGTGATAAAAATAAGACTACTGAATAATAATAATAATAATAATAATAATAATGATCAGAAATAATAATAAACATACTCGAATAGATTATGGTTTACATAGAAGCGTACACAAATCTAATTTTTGGTTACTTGGCTGCTACAAGAAGGACACTTGATTGCAAAATGCCTTTCATATATATATGTAACAGATAACACAGTATATTTATTACATCTAATAACTAATATACAAGTGTTTGTTTGTATGACAGCCTGCCATGTCTTTTCCATACCCTGGATTTCCTCAAAGACTCGTAAGTGAAATTCGTAAATAGAGAATAAAGAAATCCATCGAATGAGAAAAGGAATTTCAAAATTTAAGCTTGTGTCGAATATATAAAAGTGTTCTTAGTTGAACAAGGAATATGTTAAGGGTACACGTGAGATTATAATACTTAGTCACGTTGAAGTCTAATTCAGTAGTTCAAGTAACTCATCGGAGGCCTGGAAAAGTAGACGTCGAAATCCAAGATATATATATATATATATATATATATATAGAATACATTGGTAAGAATGTTCTTGGAAAACCAAGCCACTTTCATTTTCGTAACCAATCAGTGTTGCCGACTATCAGCAGTAGCCAATGTGTCTATTGTGACAGCAACCTTGGAAAATGGGTGCCACATGAATTGACTAAAGCGAAGAAACAAGCACATGCAACCCACTGCATGTGAAAGTCTGCTCTGGTGAAGCCGAAAATTCGATTGGTTGGAGTCAGTAATCACTATGGATGAAAAGTGGGTACTGTACTCCAACGTGAGGCGCAGACGATCCTGGTGTAGCAAAGGTCAACAGCTAAAACCTTCACCAAAAGGACCGCTTGTGCAAAAAAAAAAGTTATGATCTCAGTTTGGTGGGATTGCCGTGGTGTGTGATCATGTTCGATCTTCTCCAACGCGATGCCACCGTTGACAAATATATATATATATATATATATATATATATATATATATATATAAAGAATAAGATAAAGAGACTAATGCCAAAGGTAGAATTATATTTTATGTATAAAGTCTTACAGTTGTTTCAGGGAAAATCTAATGTATCCCTTCATCGGAGACGGTAATAGTAGAAGAATGGGTTATTACATCTATAAGAGGAGATTTGTAGTAAGAAGTGAGAGCGATGCGTAGAAGAAAGAACAAAGAAAAAGTACTTGGAGTATAGTTCTTACTACAAATCTCCTATTATAGATGTTATAATCCATTCTTCTACTATTACTGTCTCCGATGAAGGGATACATTGGATTTTCCCTGAAACAGCTGTAAGACATCATACATAAAATATAATTCTACCTTTGCCATTGGTCTCTTTATCTTATTCTTTCTTTATATTTATATATATATATATATATATATATATATATATATATATATATATATAATATGTCATTTGTGTGTTGTTAAGAAGGCTAACATTGAGTTCATGCTGAGAATTGGTGGCATGAAACCGATGGTGGCCTTGAGATGATAATGGTGCATTTGCATCTTCCCCCATAAGAGAATTTTCTCTCCACTGTAATCTACAGTGAATGTGAGTTTGTGTGTGTGAGCGTGAGCGTATACACACACACATATAGATATAAATACGGCGGACTTCCTCACAGTTTCCTTTCAATGAAATTTACCCATCATGGCATTGGTCGGTCCCGGGATATATTAGAAGACACTTGCCCTGTGTACTACGCAGTAAAACTCACCACGAAGCCACGTAGCTGCAAAACGAACCACATAACCACATAGCAATGACTGCACCTATATATGTGCGCGCACATACACCTCGCAAAACGCGTACAATCGGGCACACACACACACACACACTTTTATACATACATACGTGTACCTTATAAACATATGTAGTCACACACGTATATATGTGTATGTGTGTGTGTATATTGTGAGTGAGAGAGAAAGAGAAATTCAGAGAGAGAAAGAGAAATTCAGAGAGAGACGTATGTATGTATTTATACATGCATAGAAATAAATATGTGTTTAGGTTATATATATATGAATACACACACACACATATGTATAAGTAGATGTATATATAGATGTAAGTTTGCAACTTTGTGAAATGTTCAGGTCTTATTTTCGGAATGTCTCATGTATTATGTATGTATTAGTCTGATGAACAGGCGGAGAAACGTGTCTTGTAACAGACGTTTGATATTCGTGTCCTTTGTCTGTCATAACACGCCTTACACTGTTCTCAATTCTGATATATATAATACAGTTGCAGGGCATTTTGTTTCCTTTACAACTCTTTCATTTACAAGTCTGCTTTTGTTTCTGTTTCCGGCAATCTTTCCTGTTTGTTGCGTGATATATATATATATATATATATATATATATATATAAGATCAAATGCATACATATGTATACTCGTATGTACATATTTCTACACACTAATACACATATTATGTATATATATATATATATATATATATATATATATATATATATATATATATATATATATATATATATATAATTATACATATGTACATATATATAATATGTGTATTAGTGTGTAGAAATATGTACATACGAGTATACATATGTAGGTATTTGATCTTATATATATATTATATATATATATATATATATATATATATATATATATATATATATATATATATATATATATATATATATGCACATATGCACATCTGAATTATTGTTCAATTTTAGTATTAGACAATAAGAATGACTATAATACATAGTTATGTATAGGAAACATAAGACATAACTACCACTCTCTATATCCATGTCTATGTCTCCCCATGTATCAGTCTCTTTCTTCCTTTGTCTCTCTCTTTCCCTTGACACACACATACACACACACACGCGTACACACACACTGTAATAAAACTTCAACAACCGCACTGTTCGAATCTCGGTAAATATCTAATTTGTTCTAGTAAATATTATTTTGCTCCACATCTTATATATTCTAAGTCCCTTTTAGAAATGGAGATATTAATGTTGTACATGCATTAAATAAGGCACACACACACACGCACACACACACAATCACTCACACTCACACACACATGGAAGCATGTATGTATGCCTTTGTCCCTCTATCTGCTCATGCACCTATATGTATTAATTTTACTATTTGTATTATCATTACATTTCTCTTCTGTAATGCAGAATATGTATTTATTATATCTTAAACAAATTACGTAGAACTGTACAACAGACTATTCAGTGACTGTAATCATAATTTATTCTCAATTTACACGCACTATAGAGAATATTAACATTATTCGAATGCTTTTATAAGTTTCGGCACAGAATATTATTTCAATTCCCTAGTTATTTTAAGGTACAATAATGCCGCGTAGGCATTCATTGCTAGGACTAGACACTGCATGACGACACCGCGGTTATCACGTAATTCTGTTTATCAGAATACTACGGAATCCTATGTTATCGATGCTCTAATTATAAGCTTAGTTAACTGAGTTATACTTCAATATATTTGTTACCAAATGAGACCTTCGAGTATAATGAACGGGTTTCAAAATCGCGCACCATTGAAATGAGGAGCGAAGACATGATCGCAGCTCAACCATTCATTTAATAATGCAGCTGTTGAGTGATTTTTCCGTCCTAATTATTTCCCATCAGATTTGGCTAATATTACAATAATGATAATAATTAAATATACATATCTATGAAAAATGCTCTAGTAAAAATTAAGTTCTATATGCCTTGTAAGAGTCACAATGCTGGACTAAAGAACTCCCAAAAGTATTTCCTCTAGCCCAGTCTTCATAATAATAATGATGATGATGACGATGATAATAATAATAATAATAATAATAGTTATGAATATCACATTGCCTTTGCACAGATTTTAACACTGGAGATATACTACGGTGTCAGTTCACTACCTGTGAACTAAGGTAACGCCTCTTATCTTTCGAGCACCTTCAGGAGTATTCGAGCAATTTCCTTTTTCAAGGAACCTGTTAGGTCATGATATTTCTCTAGTGTCTCAAGTTACACAAGAATCAGAGCCAGAACCTTTCGGAATCACTTTATTTTTCACAGCTTGCTAGGGTCATTAAAAGCAAAAAAAATCGAAAGCGCATTTCGTGAAAACAAGAAATCTAACAAGCTCGAGTAAATAGCTTTAACTGAAAACTTTCAGTTTACTGTGACAGGTTGGTACGCATCGGAATTAAGATTACGGTGTTAGGTCTGGCCAGATGGATTTTAAGCAGATTTCATCTTGGCCGGGAGGTGCTCGCTCTAATTTATGCACAAACTGTTTTCCCTTCTGTTCGATCAAGCAACTTTTGCGGTACATTGAGTATCACTTTTCAGTTTCTTTTTTTACAGGATTTTATGTTACTAGTAACAGTCATAAGCGATCTGATATACATACACATACACACATATATATGCAAACATATAACTGTAGAGAATGAACACATGTTTATACATATCAATTCACGTATATATATATATATATATATATATATATATATATATATATATATATATATATATATATATAACCACACACGCAGATGTATGTATGTTTAGCTATGTATTTCATTTAAAAAGTGTCCAGAAAACAATGAAGTTTATAAACAAATGATTGTATTCAGCGGGGACCGATAAAATACTAACAGCCTAACCGAATCACATTAGATAATTCGATAGAATGTACAATTCAATTGCCAAAATTGAATGAAAGTTACCTAAATGATAGTAAATTCAAAATCATTAATGGATGCAGATTTGAATGTAGTTTAGAATCTTCTTTCAAATCTGAAAATAAATAAATAAATTTGTTTTAAGAGATAAGAGTGTATGTAAAGTTTTATAGCATCAAGCGATGAAGGTACTGTTTTGAAATTGTTCCGATAAAACACGTATATTATGAATTATATTTGTGTTAGATTAGCGATAGAATGTATAGAAAAAATATGATTAACTTCTTTATATGTGTGTGTCATAACTGGTTATGAAGTGAGACAAGACAACCCTTGAAGCACCATGGAAGTTTGACGAACCATGCCTTCGATCGAGGTAGAATTAATAGAGATACGCAATGATGTTAAGGTACAGAACAATATCGTTCCTTGTAGAAGTGCCGAGCCGCAACAATGCCATTAGTATAACTTTCAAATCCTCAAACTCAATCCCTAGTGGCACTAGCTTCAAAATTATATTCGTCCGCGCGCATGCACACGTAGGCATACACGTGCATGTAACTATATACACGCATATATGATATGCTATATGCTTGTATGTATACGTGGTTTGTATATGCACATGCGTAAGCACATATATACACAAACACACATATATACACAAACACACATATATACACACATTTGAAGAAGTGCCAATAAAAACGACATTAATACTTCGCTTTCTATCAAAGCTAGGAAACCCTTATTTTGTTAGAGGGATCTATGAATTTGCATAATCTGCAGACCATCTGTCTCTATTGTCAAATCAAATCTCGTGGAAGTTCATTTTACATTTTAAACTTCCAAGTTAATTCAAATTACCACCATTCATGTACTGGGGTGAATCCAGTTGATAGATTTCCTGCCACAAAATATTTAGCTTGTTGCAATGCAAGAAATCATAATTATTGTGTGGTTTAGCCCCAGGTCAGCTCTTATGAATATTACCTCCGATCAAAGACAATTCAGCCGTTACCATACCGTCTTTTAAATTGATTGTGGCTTTATGTTATTTAATAAGACTTGTTTTTCCTTTAGATAGAAGGTATTGATTTGATGAAGATTTAGTTGTTTTTTCTAGCAAGATGAGTGGCCACATAAAGGCTCTTCTTGGCACGTTGTTATAATTATAATTATTCAAATCCATATGCGTCTTGGAAAATTTCAATTTCGATTATTATTCATTGTTTTCTTTTTTAAAATTTCTTATTCATTTTGTTTTCTATTTCTTTGTCATTTAATTTTACTCAAAACTAAAAGTGAAAACCTAAGGTAAAAATAAAGTAATTTAATTGCAATTTTTAAAGGAAAGAAAATTGAAAGAAAATTTAATTTTACTTTCAAACGAAATTCAATTTTAATTAAATTTTTCCTTGAACGTTGAACATTGCAATTCTTCCTCATTACATGTGTAAATAAAGTAATTAGTTTTTGTACTAATAAACTAATGTGTTGCTATACTAGGCATAAGTTAGGCGAGAGTAAGATTCTCCTTGGCTTGAGATGTGTTTGTTATGCTGGGCAACTGTTAAGTCGTGTGAGATAGCGGAATCTGCAATGATTTTGAAATTGCATATTGTTGAACGTGATAATTTACTGTTTCATGTAGCAAGATATTGTTGTTTAGCTCCAGACTCATCCTAATTAGGAAGACATACAACAAAAATTGTGCAACCTTTAACATTTTTTTTCTTCTTTTTAGTCTTAATTCTTAAGACAGTGTTTTAATTGTAGAAGAATATTAGGAATTTATTGACAGAAAAATTGACAAATTAATGTACTAAACAAAATTAGAATTCGGTGGATCAATGTAAAATAACTCGATAAATAAAATATTAAAATAATTTTAGGCATATCGTAAGGGCAGATAGTCGATAAGAAAATGTTGACCATATGGAAAGATGATAGAAAAATACTAATGGGTTGATCTTGAAAAATAGATTGAAAGCATAACGAAGATATGGATATGCAGTAATCTGTAAGAGCAAGAGGAGACAGAAATGATTGGAGAAAGTTATCAGGCAAACTACCGATGCTCAAAAAGTATTCAGTTAACGAGAGCATAATTTAGGGAAATTTGGCTGTTTTTTTATAGCAGTTCAAGTGACCCGGTAAAGTTTACCTCGTTTATAGTGGAAAGTCTTCTACTGTGGTAAATGAGGACAAGCCGGATGCATATATGGTAATCTAGTAGGGAACTTTAAATAATCAGTTTACTTCTGCTGTAAGATGTTTTAGGACATGATGTTGAACACTGCGTGTTGGCTTACAGTGTACCTACAGTAAGTGCACTAAGCAGTGGTGAATTGCTATGAAGTATTTACCCTAGGTCAGTGTCGGGTCAAGCAGATATGTGATCAAACACGTTCTTAGCCTGGTTTTATTCATATTGTTGTATATATTCAAATTATCGTTGTCTGAAAACACCTTTTCCAAGATTCACTGTATGTTTTGAGGCTGATTTGTATAAAATGCACTCTCATAGGTTGAACGACAGCGTAGACACCCCCACTTGAGATCGTAGTGACTTTTTTTTGTTTGCTGTTTTTGCATAGCTCTCTGTTAATCTGTTCCCGAATATCTAAGATAAACAATTCCAGTCGTAACCATCCCGTCTTTATCCATGCCGGGTCATTTGCTCTTGTTGCTTTGACAAATGTCAAAACCGAGAGAGATGACCTATGGTCATAGATATTCCGGCATTTATTTTCCAGGCATTTCTGAGGAATGCTCTATGTCCGACTACATAATCCGAGGGAAATATACGTTTCTTCATTAAAATACAGTAAGACATTTTATATATCAAGAATAATTTGTCCAATCTATCCTTCTATATTTTAAAGGTTAGGGCGCGATTTGAGAAAAAAAAAATTGACTAATATTTCTAACGGGCTGAGAGGTCACCTATAGGTAAATGACTGGTTATGAATACATGAGTTATCTGTCGGATGGTGCATGTAAAGCAATGCAGTTTTCGATGACACTGATCAGTTGCAATAAAATTTGCTAAATATCAGCATTAAATGTTATATCAGGGTTCATAAAGAAAATTTTGCTGTTTAAGCAAAGGTCATCCTTAATAAATGAGACTTATGCTCAAGAGATATTTATCCATGAGCAACCCATTTTTTCATATAATCCAATGTGTGCATTCTTGTGGCTTGAGCGAAATGTGGTTGTTAGTTATTAAGTCAAGGTCAGACACTCGCGTAAAATATGATGTTTAAAAGAATGTATGGTTATGTACAAAATATACTTGTGGTTCTTAGTCTTCTATTTACATTCCTGTAATATATGTGAGACAGGATTTTGTAACGTTAATGAAATAGTGCTTGTGTATGCATTTTAAGTGCAATAGTGGTTAGTGTATGTGCGTGCTAATAAAAGCGCGTCCATGTCTAAAGATGAACACGTGCATGCCAGACTCATTGTGTGTCTTTTAAAGGGAGTAAATTTTAATCAATAATTCACTGTGAATAGTAGTAGTCTCATCAAATGATCTCGTTTTGTTTATTTATCAAAAAGCTTTTTTTATCATTTCTTCTTTCCTTACCTCTTCCTTCTGTCTAACATATAACTCCTTCACTCCCACGCTTTCCTCCTCTTTTCAACAATCTATTTGTTTTTCTCTGTATTTGTATCTCGGTGTCGCTGTCTTTTTTTTCTCTCTCTCTTTCTCACTCTGATTGTATTCTTTATGTTTCCCAGTCTGTATTCTTCACTCAATCGCTGATTCTCTCGCTCTTTATCAACATTAATTTTATTTATTAAATCATAAGAGATGCAAGTGAACGGTCAAGCCTTTGTGAAGTGGGAAAATGCATTTCGGCAATTTTCTGATTTCAAATTCACCCGAGGCCAGCTTTGCTATTCGTGATTCAAAGGCTCGTAAAATAAAATACCAGTGAAATATTGGTGTCGTGTTAATCACCTGTTTCCTCCCCAATTATGTTTTCATCTTGTAGTAATGTAAAATATTATATTTATCAATCAGAAGTTGCGGGATATTTTCACTGCTAGTTGTAGGTAAGAGCGATATGGTCGTGGTTCACTTGAAATTACTGGAGGTTGATGCATATAAAAAGCGAATGAATTAGAAGTCATTACGATGAGGTAGAAAAAAGTTGTGGCTTAAGAGGGAAAAGTTAGGGTTTAGGACGGAAAAATTTCCTGGGATGGGGAAGATATAGAAAGAACACGAAGACATGGGTAGATGAGGCTGGGCGCTTGCTCGGTCAAAGACATAGAAGCCCTTAAACACCAGGTCTTTAGGTCATGGTTGTAATGTAGAAATAGGTATTGCGAATTAAGTTTTATATTTTTAAGTGAGTATTTTATCTTTTAATCAAAAGAGTTAGTAGTGTTCAGGACAATTCAGAGAGTTCCGAGAGAGTAGCCTGAAGGAAGAAGGAATCGTGAATCCAGAGTTAGTGTTATGCGAGTATTGAGGTGTTATGATGAAATCAAGGTGTGGTTTTTAACGTTATCGAAAATGATTCTGTTGACGACTGACTTCTGAGTTGCTGAGTAAGTATTTTAGTGGGCATTATGTCAATATTGAACGAGTATTAGGAAGAAAAACACGTATATGAGTTGGGACTGTACTACTGTCTAAATATTTGCATATACGATTGAATTTTATGCTGTTAAGTCCATTTAACAAGCAAGTTCATGTATTGGTCATTATGTTTTGCTTAGGTCAGCGAATTTCTGTCTTGGTGAATAAGACTTTGTATAGATGAGAATTAAACATTTCTGTTCATTTCTAAGTCGTGCTGGTGAGTGGGCCTTCCTGTTCGTTATGGAAACCTGTGTCAGTAAATCTACGTGTTGTTGAATAAATCCGAGAATTCTTGTAAGGCCTTACCCTGTGTCGATATAGTTTTCTTTGACAGTTTATATACGACACTACAAAATGATAAACTGCGAATATCTATATATTTCAATGTTCGTCTCTCACTGTGCTAGATTCGTTTAGCTTTTCTGCTCTAATATTGTTTCCATTTATATTTCTTTCTCGATCTGCTAATGGATTTTCGATATCTGCTTTCATGGGTGCTCTTATATTCCCTGCATGGCGAAGTGTACTGCTGGTGTACAAACAAAAAATTGAAACACAGTTACACATGCACACTTTTATGTACATTGATACACACAGTCACACGTACACACACTATTTGCATAAATAATCGCATGCAAATAGTGACATACTTAGCCTCGCAATCACACTGAAATATACATTTTTGATTGAATATATCTATTTATGCGTTTTCGTATGCATGTATGTGTACACACAATGTACATGTGTGCGTATTTATATATATATATATCAATATCTAAAACATATCGTTTTGCTATATATATGTGTGTGTGTGTGGCTTATGCTGCCAGCTTTTTCTATGTATTCTACATTAGCAACTGTTATATATTCCAATATCTGACATATATCGTGTCTGTATTTACATATGTTTATGATACACATCTATTTTACGTTTTGTGTTTATCGTGTCAGTGATGCTTCGTTTACTGTGTTGCTTTTAATTCTCTTAGCTTCTGCTATGTTGCAGAAAGCCGGGTCACTTAATATAAAAATAAATTAACGTACATGGATGGAGAAACACGAGGACTAACAGTTTTGGAAAAAATCATAATTTCAAAGACGGTCTCACGACTTTCCAGAGCATACGAACATTGCTTACTTTACTGAATTTTTGTTTAGTACTTCTTTTTCATTGAAGCAGTCTATCAGTAGATTCCTTGCATGCAATCTCTTTATTTATTTATCTGTTTATTTATTTGTTATTTAATATCCATATAACTTTCTGAAAGAAACATAATATCCTAGACCCCGCAAGGAAACCTATCTAAATTTATTTTTGTTTGTTACATAATTTGGACATCCTAGCTTCATAGCTTCAGTACGTTCTGTGATACGAGGAGCGAACTCGGGAGAAGTAATAAATCCAACAAATAAATGATATAATAACGGTGGCATCTACGTTTTTTTTTTAATGGTGGATATGTCTGATGATAGGAATGACGTTAACATAACACAAGTGTGTTCAGTTAATCTCCATAGGATATACACGACATCCTTAGAAATATTGACATGCAACAGAATATCATTTTATATATTTTTTTTTATATTATATTGCAATTGTATGGTATTGTATTGTAGTATATGTTCGGATTTCAATGTAACAACATCGGGCCCCATTTTTTTCTTCATTTTAGTATAATAGGTGTTGAAAAGTAACTTTGTCTAAAGTGTATTCGAAGTAAATAAATAAATAGCAAATAATATAATTTAGAAATATAATATATAAAAAATAAATTGCTATAAAATGAAATCATAACGTCAATGGAAATTTAAAGCTTGAAAGTAAAAAAAAAAATGGAAAAAATATGACTATATAAATAATTGTGAATACGGGAGAGTAAATAAATAAAGAAAAAAATGAAATGAAATAAACTAACTCAAATAATGCTTCGCTTTCTCCTCTGTCCTCGTTAAGCAAACATGGCATTTTTTATGTTTTTAATTTCTTATTTAGTTTTTTTCTCTTTTTTTTTTTAGAAACTGTGATATTCTGTTGGCATAAGGAAGTCACTTCTGATCAATAATGTTTTATTCTAGTATGGTTTACTGTTGGCTGCAGACATATTCCCAACTCATTGGGTAAACACAGATGTATCAATAGCGAGGAAAAATATTAATGGTTCACAATCATCATCATCATCATCATCATCATCATCATCATCATCATCACGGTGACAACACCGACAGCGACGACCACAACGATGATGTTGATGATCACAACGATAATGTTGATGATGGTGATGATTATGATGATAATGGTGATGATAATAGTAATTATGATGATAACGGTGATGATAAATAATGATAATAAGTAATAAAACCCAGAAGTAACAATCAGACTCTAAAGCAATAATGATAAAGTTGATGATGATGATGATAACAACAAACATTAATAATAATAATAATAATAATAATAATAATAATAATAATAATGATAAGTAATGGGAATGGTGATGATACTGATGACGATTATGATAATGAAAATATGAAATGTGGGAAGAAAAATAAATGAAAACCAATCACTAGTTTTATATTACTGTTGTTGAAATATCTTCCCTACCGAGAGAAGCCTACGCACGTATGAGCGAACATACATACATACATCCCAGCATACACACACACACAAACACACACGCACGCATAGATAGATACTATTAGCACCACCAACACGAACACCAACATTTATAGTAGCAGAAACGAGAAAGAAACAATCGAACACCATTATTAGATAGATATTGGGAGTTGAGGAATATAGAAGCCATTAAACTATATTTCCTAACTTTCGTTCATCATCGAACTTCTAATGGAGATCGATGGAGATTGGGTTTTCGTTTATTTGTTTGTTTTGTTAATATTCTTTTATTTGTAGTGTCTCTTTATGTTCTGATCTTTAATGCCATCGAAACTAACACGTTTTTCACCCTTCAAAGTATTGATAAATCTATGTACTACTCAAATAATGAGTAAATTCTGAGATCCAATCCCACCAAGGTCACCTTTGATTTTTATCCTTCCAGGCTGACAAAAAAAATGAGAAAGAAAGTGAAAAAAACAAAAAAACTAATAAGGCCAAATTTCTCGACCGAAATGACAAAATCGTTCGAGCTGCAGATAAATTGCCTTGCGGTATTCGTTGTGCCTCTCAGGAACCTTTTCATCTCATGTCCCACTTAGGTCAGGTTTGCCTTTCATCTACTCGGTTATCGATTAGCAAAATACAGCTCAGTACTAGGTTTCATTCTTACCCCCCCCCCCCATCTCTTTCTCTTTCTCTTTCTCCCTCTTTCTCTCTCTCTCTCTCCCTTTCTCCCCACTCTCTGTCTATGTGTGTGTGTGTTTGTATGTCCGCACGCTCTGAAACGCATACAATTAATATACATTGATAGAAGAAATTGGTTGTGGGAAGATCTGGAGCGCTATGGACTCTGTTAGGTTCCAAATAATGTCCAAGACACAACGTATGTCACCACGATGCTTCTGTACCTTTGTAACTGTCGGCACAAGTTTACGGTAGAAAAATATTTGCTGAATGTGCCGCACATGTGTGATCGAACCTAGATCCACGTGAGTGTGAATCGAACTTCTAAAGCATGTCTTCGTTCATTACTCCATCCACACAGTAACATACACAACATTCTTGTTACTCTTCTCTCTGCTATGGCATCATACTGACAATAGCGGAAAAAGCACTAAAACTGAAAATAAATAAAATAGTAGAAAACAGGAAAAACGTAACGAATACGAGGAGCATGATTTCTCAAGTAATTGTTTATACTTACGACCTTGTATCAACAAATGGACGGTCGTGTCCTACCATCGTATGTGACACATTAATCAATCTGATTTATGACACACTTTTGACTGTGATCTCTCTCCCTCTTTTCCCTCTCTTTGCAAACATACGAATATGCATACATACACACACACCTACCGATCTCACTATATCTATCTGTTTCATATATGACCTTTTGTCAACACAGACGTCCAATACCCGCTTTTTTTTAACTCCAAGAAAATCTTACATCACCCTACTTTTCTATGTTTCACCATGGAACGCAATGTTCTGACATTTTACTATTCATTCACTTTGTATATTTATGATGTAGTTGTTGTTGCCGTTGTTGCAGCTTTTTCCTGATTTAAAATGTTAATGAGTTTCATCTTGTTAGTGTTTGCGGTGATGCAAGTGCATCAATATTATCAGAATTACTGACGTTGATATTGTTTTATTCAAATGGACTCTAGAACAACAGTTCTATGATAAATTCAAAAACAATCCAGCTATGACCATCCCGTATTTTACTGATAGTGTATTTCGATTTCATCATTCAATATTTCCTTCTTTAACTTAGAAGTTAGTATAATTTTCGCAAGATGTGATTTACTATTATTCACACTAGCTACTGCATCGACGGTCCTTCATTGCTTCGCTGTGAAAATATTAAATCATCACAAATGACTCTTAAAAGCCTAGCAGAATAAATGCCACGACTTCACGTTGGTTTCACAGCAAAGATATTAGTTTCATGCTACCATTAAAAAAATATATCAGTAAAGATCTCAATGAGCAGCAGAAAGGACTGCTGTGTTTATTCTGAGAAGAGGCAGATCAAGATTAATGTTTAAGAAACGTTATCGTATTTCCTCTTAAATAATTTTTTCGATGATTCATCATCAACACGTAGAAAAAATTGGCTTAAGTGTAAGTGGAGTATTTTGCTTTTGTAAAGCATTTGTATTTTTTCATTTGCGAGTTATTATAAAAGAGCTGTTGATGAATGAGTTGTAGTCATACAAGATGTTCGAAATTATAAAAAAATAATTAGTCTTTTTCCGTGATGTGTTGCTAAAAAAGAACATTAAACTGAACCGCTATGATAACGATTATAAAAGCTGAAATAAATAACTAAAAGCTGAAAAAAGCAAAATTGGCAACGATATTCTCGTGATATCTTAATATTTGCTTTAGTATCTATTGCAGTGGTTATGTCATGAGGCATATAGCTGATCGAACTATCAATTTCTTATCAAATCTGCGATTTATGCTTCTTTTGAAATATTGAATGATTTCTCAAAATAGAAAGCAACGTTTTATTCGATTGAATTGACACCAGAATCTGACATGCATACACGAATTTTATTGACAATTGGGGGCGAGGATGAAAGGTAGCTCGTGATCATAGTGACATTCTAGCTCAAAATATAAGAAATCAAAACTAAATCCGGCATGATATATCTAAAACTCATCCGTTTCTGTGCTCTTCATCGCAACATTTGATGGCATAACTACTCATGGGATAGATTATAAGTGATCCTATTCAATGCTTTGGAGTTAAAATGTACAAGAATACAATAAAGCAAATTATACTCTATTTCGATTAAATACGCTTGAAAAATATGTACCTTGGTTCAGTTGTACTAATATAGTGTGTTTGTGAAAGACATAAACGGCCGTATATCTTCCATCCCATCACTTAATGTTCAACAAAATGACAGTTTGTTAGAGTTTTCCACTGCTCCACTGTCCCTCAAAACAAATAGTATAATACGAGATGGAATGAACGGATACTTTTCAGTTATCAAAAGCGCAGAATGCAAAGAAAAAGAAACGAAGTCCTTCTATTTGTAGAGGTATTGAGGAATACAGCAATGTATTCCAATGCATAGTATTGTTACTAATCTCGAAAGTATTGAAACAAAGCTCAATACAGGGGAAATTGAAACAGAGAAGAAGAAGATGCAATTGTTAAGCATTTTCCACGGTGCTCTATAGTTTATAAATCAATCTTGTTTCCTGATTTTTATTGGAAAAAAATAAGGATGTGAAGTTACTCGACAGAACAATTAGATAATATAGCTACTCCTTCCGAAAAAGTGGCCTGAAAACCTGAAAAATGTGTAGGGATATATACGTGACATAGGCATTTTAAAATCTAGGCAGAACCCATCTCCCTCTCCGAGTGTGAACACAGTTGATTTTTTTTTCTGGAAAAAAGAGATAAGAAGAATTGATTAATGTGCTTGGATGGTACTTTATTTATCGGCTCCAACCTGAGAAAATGAAATGCAAAGCTGACGTTGTTGAGATTGAACTCGGAATGCGGAAAGCTGTTACAAATAACAAAAGACATCCATAGACCTGTGGAGAAAATGCCCCGATCTATTTAGCTGCGTTGCTTCACTTTCAGACTTTAAGAAACCCTAACATATATTTGCCATTATTGAATTCACCGAAACCCTCTCTGTGTATTTTCTTTTGCTTATGTTAAAAATCATTATATATTGCAATTTAATGCTTGATTAGCGCTAACTATTCAGAGCTATAATCAAAAGCTTTCCATCCCCGCCAATTCCATTTTGTTTTGTATTCATGATTACCTTATTCAAATTTTTCTCCTTTTTAAGACGGTACAATATTATTTGAGGAAGATTTGGCTCCAGTATTTAGCTAGCGCTTAGACGCTCCCTTGGCTCTAATACATTTATATTACGATTTCACCAGTAGTAGTAGTAGGAGCATTTCATTTCTGGTTAAATATATTTTAAGAGAACCGTGCAATTTATTACAGTTAAAAGCCCAAATAAGTGTTTATCATAAGATTAGCGCTAGTTCTCTCTTCTCACTGATTGACACTTTCAACTAATGGAATTCCTAAAGTGATGCAGCACAAGCAAAGAACGAGAGAACGACTGATGAATGCAACATTCCACCGAGATAAATGTTGGGGAACTGCCTATGACAATTCTTGTTTAGTCAAAAAAAAAAAAGAAAAAAAAGAGAGGTGGAGTGGAGATAGAGACAGAGAAAAAGAAAAATCTTACGTCACAAATGATTCAGATAATTAATGGTTGGTGCCTGTGCTTAGAAATCATTATCATTTGATGTTAGAAATCGTTATTTATTATTATTATTATTATTATTATTATTATTATTATTATTATTATTATTATTTAGTAAAAGCAAATTGGCGCTCTGTCTTTGTCGCTGTAGCAGCAGTCCGTTTTGGTTCCCTGTTTGTTCGAGTCAAGAATGATGCACGTCGGTACATCCTTGCCTGATAATTTGAAATATTCGCTCGTTGAAGTCATTGTGATTAATTGACATCATTCCAGCTCTTGCTGCAAATAAATGGCTGTCTGAAGTGAAGTGACGACTGCTCACTTGCATTGGCTTTCGTTTTGTTATTGCTATTGATGGAAACATTAAGATTACTCATATTGTATGAATCTGAACCTCCTGCGGAGGTGGAGATGGCCAAGTGGGTGGCGTGTATTATATTGTGCAGTCAACACAATGCAACACGAAGTGGACCATTTTAATGTTTCCTTTCATTGATATTACTCTGTTAGATTTTTCTTTGTCTAAAACTGCAAGCTAGCAGAAAGTATAAAGAAGGGATGTTAAATAGCGTACATTAAAGTATATTTCATTTCCAGCAACACAGAACATGAAGTAAAGCGCACAGCCAAGCTTTCACGCTATGTAGATTCAATTGCAGGCAAAGGATGGAGGCCATTATATTTTACGAAAGCAAGGGCTAGGAATAACAGAATTGGTAGAGTGATATACGAAATGCTCTGCACATTTGGTCACGTCCTTTACATATTTTGTTTTAATTTTGCCGAGATTAAATTTTTCATCATTCTCTGCTCGATATGATTGAGCATATTTTCACTTAGGAAAATATGAGTGTGGATTTCTGAATTTGTTGTACATATATTTGATGAATAGCATTAATTTCCTTGCTAACAGAACTATAAATTTTATCTCATGCACGCATTTCCATGAGCAAAATAATGATTCAAGTGGTAATGCTCAACCTGCTAAAAATAGAAACCAAGTGTCCTTCGAATCACCTACATGTTATATGTATAATAGCTCTCACAGTGCATCTATGTACTACATACCAATCAGCATTAAAGAAAGGTACATTCAATTGAGCAATGTTAATTACACACTGAAAATAAACAAAAAATTCGGATAGACCTCATTTAATGAAAAAAACGTGCCTGATCAGCGTTGGCATTAAACTAAGTTTCATTATGATCAGCACCTACAACAATATACCAGCTGCTCTCGTTATTCATCATCCAATGAATAAATAAAATCTTTTCAAAACCTATCGAAAATTTCTGATGATACCGATAATATTAAGAATAATTA
>NC_142928.1:143669181-143684181 GCF_046866305.1 Octopus bimaculoides
ATATATATGTTCAAATATGTATAGAAACTTATACACCTTTATATATAAGCATACGCGCACACGCACACACACGCACATGTGAATATGCGTGTGTATATAGATATGTCTATATATATGTAAGCACCTTTTCTACTTATTTATATAAATATATATGTGTATATATATATGTACGTATGCACGTTTATATCGAGTCTAACAAGGTAGATATTGATGTAGGGTTTAACGTAAGTTATGTCCTTCTAAACACGCTTGCATGCATATATACATACATACATTCATACATAAATAAATAAATACATACATACATACGTACGTACATACATACGTACATGCATACATATGTGCTCATGCCTTCTACATCTATTTGTATGAATGAACATAGAAATATATTTATGTGTATAGCTGCAAATGAGTTTCTGTGTACGTAAGCAACTTTAAATCTGTGCATGTTGTCATAAGGAATTTGGAATACATTTGAGAATGTGCATGCGTACGTGCGTATGTTGGTGCATGTGTCCGTCTGTCTGTGTGTCTGCAAGTTTGCTTTTATGCTTTTGAATTTTCGAGTTCCTCCTGCGCGCGTTTGTGTAAATATGCATTTTAATGTATGTGTGTGTATGTTCTTGTGTTCACTTACGTGTAACATATATTATTGTTCGTGTATACGTCCTGTGCTTGTGAGTGTGTGTGTATGCGGGTAGATATGAACTGTTTTTTATTCGCTTGTGAGCGTGACATATGTTATTGTGTGTCTGTGATTGCATTAATGCATTTGTGTGCATGCATTTCTTCTCCATACATGGGTTTCAATATCTTTGTGTATGTGTGTGTTTGTGTGTGTGAGAGCGCACACTTGTGTGTATGTATCATGTTGTGCTCACGTGTATAATCTGTCATATGTCAGTCTGTCTGTATTACATTGCATTTATCGTTGTCTGTGTGTATGTGTGTCTATATGAGTCTTAACAATGCAAATATATTCAATGATATTCAAATATTCTAAAACCATTTATGCATCCTTTTCTCTGAAATATCGACAAGAGATTCTCGATGGATTTCCCTTCTGATGACTCAAGTGTTCATTTTCCTCACACAATCCAATTCTTCCTCAAAACTCCAGTGAAAACCTGCATTCTTTGTTTTCTGTTTTCTTGCTTTATTTCTTTGCACTCTTTTTTTTTTATATTTTGCTCTTCGTATATTTTGTTTACTTTGTCTTTTTTTTGTTTTGTGTTTTTGTAAGCCTTTCTTTTACTTTTCTTTCTTCTGATTATTGATTATGATCGGCATGTCTTGGTTTTGACACTGGTCTCTGAAGAAACTTCAGATTTCCCTGAATTACACTGCAGAAAGCTACACGAACCAAACCATGCCCCACCAGAAAGTAATAAATGAAGAACAACAGAAACAACAAAAATAATAATAAATTAATATCATCTTGATTTTATTGATAAATCCGAGGATAATTTTGTAACACTATTAATTTGGTATCTTTCTTTTTCCATTTTTTATCATTTTCTGTTTGTAAATTTGATAGTTGTTGTTATTTGCATTGTTTTATTGCACTGTTTTTACTTTATTTATATTGCATCTCGAGGGTCCTGGATACACTCTGTTGTGGTTATCATCATTATTATTATTATTAGTTTTGGTCGCGGTGGTGGTCGTGGTGTTTTTTTTTTGTTATGTTGTTGTGGCCGGTATTGAGAAAAAAGTACACAGAAATAAACTAAAAACGAAATTTAGATTAAACATGGTGTATTTGTGATTGACACACAAATTCAAAATTATAATCCATTTGTCGTTATCAATTAATAGATTGTGTTCGTTTCAATAACAATGTTACTTTACTGGAACCGTAGAACATTAGCTTAAATGCAATTTTAGAATTTACTTCCGATTCTCTTTGACCCTTAGTGAAATGTAGTAATTTAGCAATTAACATTCAGCATTTCATTCACATACCAGTAACATTCTAAGTATGAAAATTATGAATTTAGCAAAGTGGAAAATTGCCCTTTATGCTTAATCTAATGAAACCAACACACATCTTTCCTTTGCTGAGTGATGTGTGGCTCGTTGTTGAAGGTATACAGCTTTTCTTGTGCAACTAATACTCTTGAGAAAAAAACATGAATTCTATGAGGTCATGTGGTTACGCAGTTTGCTTTATAATCACGCAGTTCCGAGTTCAAACCATATTGTACACCATGTCGGAAGACTAACATCAATTTATGGAGAATTTTCGGACGAAACTCCCCCCCCCCCCCAGATGGACTGTTCTTAATGAGCTGTGGCTTTTACTTTGCTCCAGCAGTCTTTTAGTTACCCATCGATTATTATTGTTTCTATTGACTTTCAATTAATCCTTTGATGCTATAAAGCCTGTTTTTAATAATCCTCAATACTCCCAATATTGGGGACAAAAACGAAACTGCACGGTTGGATGTCATCTAAGAAAACTTAGAGTGTCAACATCTTTGGTTTGCCTGCAAGTAACTGTAATATATACCGACTGCTTCAGGAAATGGCTTTTGAATTGTATATTCTGTATGTCTGTCTGTCTGTCTCTCTCTCTCTCTCTCTCTCTCACACTCTCTCTCTCTCACTCTCATACACACACATACATTTATACCGAAAAGAGGCATGTTTAAGCTCAAAAGAAAACATCTTAAATTTTTTGAAATGTGTTTCAAAGCCCAAAGGTACTAAAGTGATGATAGTCAGTGTTTGTTACTTTGGCACAAGGCCAAAATAGTGTTTTAAATCGACCGCAGTAACTGTGTTCTACTTTATTTTATCGACAGAGAATGGTGAAAGCCAAAGTTTGCACATAACGTACAGAGCAGTAGTAAATATCGCAAACTATTTTGGTCGACAATCTAACTATTCTGGCAATGGAAATCTCTACGCATAATAATTCGCCCTACTATAGACAAATATCCTGAAATTTTGTGTGATGAAGTTGATAATTTCTGTCACCCTCAGTACTTAAATCATACGATACATTCTTGATCCCTCACAAATTAAACATGAAGATGAACTCGTTTAACTTACAGAGACACAGCGTGTACTACATCTACGTACATTTTGAATTCAAATGCTATCGAAGTCAATTGTGTGTTTCATAGTTATGGTTTGATAGAATAAAGTTCGACTCAAGTAATGGCGTTAAATAGAAGTCTACAAACACCTGGAGGTGAAAACGTTAGTTGTATGAATTAACCTCAATATCGGAGAGGTAATCGAGTTTCTTGAAATCAGAAGGATGAAAAGTAATCTCAGCAGGATTTCGTACTTAGAACGCAAGTCATCGTTACTAAATACCTTAAGGCACTTTTGTGTCACTGTTTATGAACTTCATAGCGGGAGGGAATGGCCGGTTAGATCGATAGGGTATATAACTTAGTTTCTTTATTTTAATCGGCATGGAAGGATCAAATGCTAACTTGACCCAAGAGTGTTAGAAACTCAAAAAGCATAAAAGACCTAACGAAGTATAGGAAAGGAGTTTGTCCCACATTCTACCAAATCTGCCATCACCCTCATTCATAGTAATAACGGTAATAATGAACGCACGCGCACACACACACACACTCATTCAGGTTTATACGTACGTGCGTTTTGTATGTTATAGGCATGCAAATATAGATAACTGATGTGATTTAATCGGATCTATACGGTTATCTATATTTTCGATGTATTATTACCGTTTATATTTTACAATTTTTCTCCAATTGTGTTTTTGTTCTTCGTTTTTCACTGGTAAAACGGTTTTAGTATCAAATTTAACAATGAACGTATAGATTTCTTCGAATCAGAGAACGATCGCCTCTAGAGATTTGAAACTATAGTTCCTTGTATATTGAACACGCTATTTTCTCATTCTCTCAGGACTCATAAAAAACACATTCACATAAAGGCAAATCTATTTCAAAAGAGCACTTATTCTTTTCCCACACGTAATTATTCCAGCAGAACTTGCATACATGGCAATACTACTTAGAGGGTTTCACATATACACATATATACGCATAAAAATACTGTCTCGCATAAGATACTGTAATATATATATATATATATATATATAGATATATATATATATATATATATATATATATATATATATATATATATATATATATATATATATATATATATATATATATATATATATACGAGCGCATATTTGCATACGTAGTTGAATATATACATATTATCCAGAAATAAATGTGTTTTTATTCATTTGCTGAGAGCCCAAACTGAACGAACGGAAATATCTGCTCCACTAAATCTAAAGTGAGTGTGGGTGTGTGTGTGTGTGTGTGTGTGTGTGTGTGTGTGTGTGTGTGTCTCTCTCTCTCTGTATGTGTGTGTGTGTGTGTGTGTGTGTCTGTGTGTACGCGTGGGCTTTACTGTGAATGCCTGTGTACCTATATCAGTATTCAGTTATGTTTGTAGTCGGTTGAAAGCGCTTATGTAACAGAGGTCTCACATTATGTTGATAAATCTTGTTTACCATTTCTAAAGTTCAGCATGATGCATTATACGAAGACTTATTACAGTTCACTGAATGACAAATAATATAATGAATGCGGCCGACGGACCATACTGCAGGGTATCGTTTGCATATTAAATACACTCACGGTAAGGTCTTCTAATGAAAAATACTGATAAGTTCAGATTATTCAAAAAGTAGTAGCTAATGAAGTCCCTTCACCGTATGTTGTACGTGGAGTTATTTTTTTTATACTTTTGGTAGATTTGTATGTGTTCTTCTTATTGTTTTGTGCTATTTTCTTGAAACTTCGCAAATATTTCGATGAAAATCTTGAAATCCAGAACATTGCAGTTTTACACACAGCTTGTCATCTGAATCCAATATGACATTCTATTTCTAAAGGTGCGTGTATATATATATATATATATATATATATATATATATATATATATATATATATATATATATATAATGTGTATAAATACGTATGCATGTACATATGTATGTATATATATGTATATATATGTACATATATATGTGTATATATATTTATGTACATATATATGTGTGTGTGTGGGTGTGTGTATATATATATATGTATATATGTATGTATATATATGTGTAGATATATATGTATATATATATCTATATGTATATATATATCTATATTTATATATGTATGTATATATATACATGTGTATATATATATATATAAATATATATATATATATATATATATATATATATGTGTGTGTGTGTGTGTGTGTTTGTGTGTGCGTGTACATATATCCATATGTATGTACATATATCTATATATATATATATATGCATATATACATATATATATACATATACATATATGTATATATTTGTGTATATATATATATTTACTCATATATAATATATGTATTGTCGTTATTATTTCCATTATTTGAAGTGTATCACTAATTGGCTCAAGACTGTAATGTGTTATTACGTTTATTGCAATAGTTAGGTTCCTACTTTATGAATTCAATTTACCATTCAGGAAGTTTCAGTCGATTTATATGGCCCCTCCCCCGCTCTCTATCTCTGTCTTCCTGTCTTTCTGACTCCCCTTTATCTCTCTTCCGCCCTCTCTGTCTGTCTGTCTGTCTGTCTCTCTCTACGCGAGCTCACAGAATTTTCATAATACTAATGAAAAATAAAATAATACAAATATATGGCGGAGTGGTAGAAATAACATGGAGTGGTGTGTTAGTGGTCTTTATTTTTACCTCTTCGTGATATAATTTAAAGTATGGAATGAGTTATTTGTTCAGATTTTAGTAATCTATCCACCAGTCATATAATGGACATGATTTAATCGATTATATCATTTTGCTATGACAACCAGCTGTGTACCTAGTCAAAAACATATTAATCAATAATCTAACGTTACATTTATGGATAATTATGTTCAGATTTGTCTGCTGCAGCTGATACAATCTGTGGAGAATAGAACAATGAGGCAATGATTCAGCTGTTCGTATTCATAAAGGAATTAAAATCCACAGCTCAGTTCACCTGCTCATAAATAGGTGTCGAATTGGGCAAGTCATTATTGCGTCGATAATATAAAACGGGGATATATGTTCTGTTTCAATGCACTCTACGTTCAACTGCACTTTTCGCTTTCTCGGGGCCGATAAAGTATACCAAACTCGGGTGGTGAATTGGTGGGACTGTAACAATGTTGACCAAGATGTTTTGCCTGTCTCCACTCAGTTTATTTGTGTGTTTGACTTAATTCATTCCTTTTTGCCCGAATTCTAGATATTTTAGTAGAATCCACTGCGTTACCATTTTTCGGATCAGGTTTCTGGTCCCTTCTTCCTTCTTCTCCGCTAGCTTCGGTTAATTTGTAAAGCATTAAAATATAAAGAGAAAATATCCACATGTTTATGCGTTCCACTGTTGCAAACGACGACACGACTGCATATACGATAGAAATTTACTTGACAAGTTTTGAATAAGTGGCTCTCCTCTAGATTTAAATATTCGATGACTGTTCACGAGATTTTCCATATTCGAACGAGAGAGTACATTAGACTTAGCAACGTAGATTTTCCTTCTAAGTATTTATTGGGTTGGTGCATAATCATTGCGCCTTTTTTTCAACAACAATCACAATATTTAACATCTTTAAATGACGGTCTGACCGTCTACCAAGCAAATGGGAAGCAGTAATTCAAGTAGATGGTGAATATGCACCGGAAATAATCATTTAAAGATGCTTTGTTATATGTTGTTATTGTTTTTGTTGAATAAAATTTGTTGAAACAAAGAGGCAAAATTTGTTGAAACAAAGCCGCAATAATTATGCACCAACCCACTATATTCGGTGAACACAAATTTAGTTGGAAAAAGGTTTTCTCACTTTGAAACTACTTCTATGCATGACTTGTATTCATTTTATTGATATACGATGAAATTAAACATTTTTTTCGGTTGTAAGTCCAGGACATAGAATCTAAATACTTCAAAGCTCTCTCTGGTTGACTTCGTAGCGTAACTCATTGCAAGAAAGCCCTGGGGGTGTACTAATGAGGTATTAAATATAATATTCAGAAACTGAAATAAATTGCCTTCATATTTCTATTTATTTCGTTTTAGAACTGTCAATACAGACCTTTCCTCAATCCCAGCACTCATCTCTGCCAATGAAAAAAATATAGGGTCTGATGAACGATAAAAGGACGTGTTTCTGACAGGAGATAATTTTATTCCTCCCTCAATCAGCTCGCTCTCTCCTGAATTGAGATTTATTTTTCATGAATAGTTATTTAAATATTATTGAATACTATGAATTCACTTCTTTTTTGCTTTCGCGCAGGATTTATTCCATAATGATATAAGCGTAAATGTTTCGAATTTTAATATTTATTTTTGGAAACACGTTTCCTTCTTTGCTATTTCTTACACGAAGTCAACCAAATGAAAATTGCCTCCATAACATGGATTATGTTTCATTGTGGCTTTTAGTTCAAATCCCATCTAGATCAACTTTGCTTTTTACCCTTCTGATAAGACATTTCGCTGAATAATAATGTCGATTTATTCACATGTATGCTAGCATCATCCTGATTTCTAAAACAAAAAATTAACAGACAATCTTTCTCAAAACGTCTTAGTGTATGTATTGTTTAAGAGCGAAGGCAGGGCTGTTTAATCAGTTTTGGATATTATCGTGTCTGTTGCAAGAGAAATAAGGCAGCAGTAATTCAATGAAATGAGTTTTAATCACACCGTGACGACAATTACGGGAGAAAATTGAGGTAGAGAAGGCGCCACTAAGCGGCCAATATAACTTCTAGAAATAGTGGTTAAATTTCTCACAAATCACATCGAATGATTTAAATATAGAACGACATATTGGATAAAACAAGCGTAGACATAGCTGTTATTGTTGAGATGCTTTTTGAAAAAGGATTTTCTGAATCGGACCTGGCCTGCAGTTAACAACAAAAGGAATTATATTAATCCAAATTTTCAGACATATAAAACGCTTTGCTTTTACTGCAGCTGATTATAGAAGTGTCCATGAAGTATATAGTATAGTTCTGGAGCTTTATGAATCGGGTCATTTATAAAGAAGTTAAGGTATCAGACATGAAATATTCAGCAAAGTTAGCAGGGTACACACACTGTAATTTTCAATTATATACAGTTCTAAATTTGTTTGTCTTGATAACCCACCTACACATTTTCTTCTCCATCGTCTAGACATTTTCACCTAATAAATCTAGAACATTCTAGAAATTCTAGCTTTTCCCTTGACCTATATATATATATATATATATATATATATATATATATATATATATATATATATATATATATATATATATATATATATATATATATATATATGCATATGTATATGTATGTATATGTATGTATATATATATGTATGTATATATGTGTATATATGTATATATGTATATATATGTATATATATATATCTATGTATATATATATATATGTATATATACATATGTATGTATATATATATATGTATATATACATATGTGTATATATATATATATTTATGTATATGTATATGTGTATATGTGTGTGTGTGTGTGGGTGGGTGGGTGTGTGTGTGTGTGGGTGTGTGGGTGATAGTCATTAGTGAAATAAGAATCGTTTGATTTGAGCTTTCAAATGTCACACTTTTCTCAGTACAAACGATATTAAAAAGACCCTCGAATGGCATATAATATTCCTATTTAACACGTAATAAGTGCACACCCCACTACACATGCACGCAAAGACACACTCAGGGATATACGCGCGCGCACAAACACACACACACACACACACACACACACACACACACACACACACACACAAACATATAGGTACATGTACGTACATAACCCCAGTCCATATTGTGGCCATTTATTTCCTGTTTCATTTGATGCATCGTGTGAAGTAGCCACCAAAATAAGTTGTAATGTTACACATATCTTCCATACTCCCATCAGCTATTCTTTTAGGCTTTTCAGCCCAAAGGATGTGGTCATGCTGGGGCACTATCCCGCCACGTATATATATATATATATATATATATATATATATATATATATATGTGTGTGTGTGTGTGTGTGTGTGTGTGTGTGTGTGTGTGTGTGTGTGTGTGTGTGTGTGTGTGTGTTTATTTTTGTGTGTATATATAGCGTTTACATTTAATTTATCATTTTTGTATTTGTGATTACAATGTCATTTGGGATTTAGAAACAAGTTCTACCTCCTAGTTTATTTCATTTATATTCAACTTCAGGAATAATTATAGATAACGCATTAGGATTTCAAGTTGTCTTCTGGTGACAAGTTGTCTTCAAACGCAGTCGTAACAGAAGCCCTGATTTCTGCTTTGGAGGGGGCGTAACCTTATGAATTGTAAGAGAGTGATGGTAGTCATCTGCATCAAACTACTATAAATTTGTAAAATTATTTTACACTGGAAGTTGAACCAACTGAATTATAATATCGAAAAGCAGAAAAAAATATATATATAAGGACAAATGTGCACTGTTGAATTTAGAAGTGATATCGACTCTGCACTTTTGAAAAATTTTACGTCATTTAGATAAGGCTTCAGCATTCTTTTTCGTGAAGAACTCATGAGAGATAGCTCATCGTCAGGTGGACTACACTCTTAAAATTCTTCAAGATAATTTTTCATTGGCGTGCATTCAGAAAGTCTTGCAAGGCACAGTTTGTGATGACTGATTTTAGAGCCTTATTAGGTGAGACTATATTAATTATACAAATAGAGAGAAGACTATGTCCGATTTAACTAATTCCACTGACTCCCCTAGAATAATAGTTACTGTAAATTGTTGCGGAGTTGAAACTCAGAAGTAAATATACTATAACGTGCTACCTAAGAGTATTTACTGTTTTAGGTTGTCTACACTCATTTTACCATTTCCTGTTGATATTGATACACACACACAAATTATCACATACACCCACATACATACTGACAAAGACATGCACTTAAACGCCCATACACACAGATATATATTATGGGTAAGTAATTAGCTGGAGTAATTGACCATAATTAATCTTTACAGTTAAACAATATTCATGTATTAATGAGTGAAAAACAAAATGTAACCATGTTGAAATTAATTTTACGAGTTTAATTAATTTTTTCGACCCAGTATTTTTGCTAAGGTTACCCGGATTTACTATCGATTGAAAAGATAATATAATAAATTAATTAATTTAATTAATTAGCTAACATAGATGATAGATTAATATAGCCGAAATTAAAGCAAAAATGCGTTCGGTTCTTTCTTTTGAAAGAACAGTGATCTGAAATATTATATTACGTAATGAAAAATGAATTCCAATTTTGAAGAATTTTATATGAATACAACATGCCACAACATCAAGAACATGTGCTCACACAGGAATATTTGCATACACACAGCTTCTTTATACACACTAAACACATAGTATTCATGTACACATAAGCACACACACACAGGACATAAATTAACTCGCGGGAACGGATCTGTTTTCAAGCGAGGAAAGCACATTTAATGAAATATTGCCGTTCGCTTAAGATACCAAGCTGTAGTGAGAATAACTATGAAAGCATTATAAATCTGTTTTACTACAACAATTTCCATCAGAGAATATCAGCAACCTCCAATAACACATATAACGCAAACACACACACACACACACACACACACACACACACACACACACACACACACACACACACACACACTACACTTTCCCATACATTAAGAAATGTCTTTATAAACACGTGTGTTCGTAAAATACCATTAAGGCACCACAATCATCTTTCACTGACATTGTCACAATGTATAAATGATATTGGTTTACATTCTCGACCTTCTTCGTCGAAGATAAACTTTTAAGATATCAAGTAATCATTCAGGCGAAAATGTTTTATAGTTTTCCTAGAATTTGGATGAGGAATATAAAAAAACAGAATCTTCCGAAATCTTCAGTCTTCACTGAGGTATTATATTGTATTCTATTGATTCAAACAAGAAACAGGGAAATTTAAATTCAAATAGTGCTTAAGACATTTCTGAGAATACGACGATATGTGCATTTATGTATGTGTTCAAGTAACACGTAAATGTAATATGTGTTTCTTATATATACTCACACGCACGTACATGTATATGGTTGTATTTAACGTATTGTATATGCTTGTAGAGAGGCAAGAGCTACAAGTATATTTTTATATGTACTCAAATAGATTGAAAAAGTATGTTTGCAGTCAAATATATGTAGCAAGCATTAATTTTATCCAGTCGCACTTAGACCGTGACCAAGCAAAACTGAATAGTTGTAGATTATGCATTGCTGTCTCGTGAATACGGTAATGATGGCGATAATGACCATCACAATCATGGCCATCATCATTAGCATCGTTTATCGATTTTGTTGGAGGATGTCACGTTAGTATTTGTTGTCTCACTACTTAGTTTTTGATGTTATTTCGCTCGGGTTATATTATTTAGCACATGGTCAGTAATGAGCTCAGCAGCTTACTCCAGGTTTCGGAGTGGTGGGGAGAGGCAATGTTATTGTAATAAAAGTGTATATGTGTGTGTGGGTGTGGTGGTGCATGCATACAGTGGAAAGCCAGTTTCAGTGTAAAATTTCATTATAGCTACTCCATGTTTCACGGTTCGGTTCGTTATATTGTAAATTGTGGTTTCTCTTGCGTTTATGTTTGAATATACTTTACCCCCACCCCATATATATATATATATATATATATATATATATATATATATATATATATATATATATATATATATATATATATAACATATACACACGTGCATATGTGTGCTTGTGGTAGTATAACTGAGACTTATGGGTGTATGTATGCGTCGTTTGGAATGAGAAGTAAAAAAAACGGATGTTTCATGTTTATGAGTACTTCTGCCTATATATACACATACCCATGTAGTTTTTTTTGTTGGTCTCTTTAATATATTTATAGTTGTGAATAAAATGTATACATGTGAACCATATTATGCACACACACACTGCCACATACCCCACCTATACCCCACCCTAAGCCTAACCCCCACCCTAAGCCTAACCCCCACCCCATCCTTGCTTTTCCTACTCTCACCTCCCCACATCCCAACACACCACCCACACACCACCCATACACCACCATACCACACAACACTACATCACATCACATCACCACGCACACACTAGCACTGACCAATTCCCAGCTCCCACACTAACATCCACACACCAACACATGCACACAGACACACGTCAAGGTCACTAGCCCTCTTCCACACGCACATACATGCTCTCTTATAAACACGCACGGGCAAATTCGTTTTGGGATCACCACTACTTTATTATCTGCCCTTCTTAGTAGCTCTCCTGTATGACCCCTCTGTCCGTCATTCGCCATGATGGATCGCTAGCCACTACACATTCTTTATTTTCTCTTATGTCTTTTTTTTTGTGAATTCTCCTTCTCCCCCCTCTCTCTCTCTCTCTCTCTATATATATATATATATATATATATATACATATATAATATAAATAATATATAAGTTTATGCATATATCCATACATATTTGTACATACCTACATATATATGTATATATACATGCATACATGTCTACAGGACATCGAAAAACAAAAACGTTAAACACAATGAGAAACGAAAACATAGAAAACGAACTTTTTTTCGAACAACGAAAAACACAAAAAGAGAAACGAGACATGCAACATAAATGGTATACCCCTTCGTCAGTTGTCCCTGTTTCATCTACTCCGCATTACGAAGGCAAGGACAATACGCGATTTCGTTGAAACAGTCCTCCCCGCAAAGCAAATTAAATAAAATTTGGGATTTTTGCGGAGGGTGAAAGTGTTAACAAGAACAGGACAGTGAGTACACGACAGTAAAAACGAACTGTGAGGGCTGTTGAGCCAAGACGATAGAAAAATTATTATGAACGCTAGGTAGACGAGCCATGAAAGGAGACAGGAGAGGCATGTCTTTTCTTTAGGAAGGAAATGGATAGAAAGATAGATCCCCTTTCGTCATTCGCATACTAGCGGTCATTCTTTTGCATATTCTATCATGTAACCAAACTTTTTATAAGAATTGAAAACAGAAACATTTTATTACAAATCTGGTGCGAGAGCGAAGGTACATATATATACATATATATATATATATATATATATATATATATATATATATATATATATATATATATATGTATGTATGTGTGTGTGTGTGTGTGTGTGTGTGTGTGTGTGTGTGTGTGTGTGAGAGAGAGAGAGAGAGAGAGAGAGAGTGTGTGTGTTTGTATATGCGTGCGGGTGCTCTTGTGTGTGCATGTGCGTATGGATGTGTGCGTGTGTTTTTGTGCGCGTACGCGTAAGGAAATGTAAAAATAAATCAGATTCCATAGAAATTGCTGGATTTTCGGAGTCAAAAATCTGTTGTAGACTCTCAGCAAAAAGAACCCTGAAGTGATATCAAATTACGTTCACTTGCCAGGCAAAAAGCACCAAAGAATTTGTAGATAAAAAAACGAGAAAAATGTATTTTATGGCGGTTCACTTCTTTCGCAAGAGTATTAGACTTTTGTAAAGTTAAATTGCTAAATACCAATAATCAAAGCTGTCTTGTAATTTCAGGAATCTGGGAAGTTTAAATTTCAGCATATGTAATTTTATAGACTTATTCTTAACTATGTCAATAGGATAATGGCAAACATTAAAGATAAAAAATAAAAAGAGGCAGTTTTTTTTTTATGAATGTATATAAAATAGTATCAATTAATTCTTTGACCCTTCTAGATTAAATCAGGTACACATCAACGAAAAGATATTGAAAGAACTGGTTGACTTTAAGTTCAATAATGTTAATAGTCTTCATCACTTGCTTGGCATTGATCCACCTCATATCAGATGGGATGTTGCCAGCGAAGCTGAAAATAATAATAATAATAATAATAATAGTAAAAAAGAGGCATATATTTGAAACAAATACATTACAAACGCGATGATAAGACTCGAAAAAAATGTCATGATATTACTTTACCTGAAGAGGATACGAAAGAACCAATCCAAAATAAAAAAAAATAAAAATAAAAAATCGTTTGAAGAAGAGAGCGGTAAATGTTAAATGCTCAAATGCTGGGAGCAAATATGAAGGTAGAATCACGGGAAAAGTTTTCAAAAGACGTGATACTTGCTTCAAGCCGTCTTAATCGACTTCATGTTCGATTGAGCCATAGCTAAGACACATTAGTGAAATGGGTGGCATAACATGGTATGGTTTTTTTTTTGTGAATTTGTGGAAACCTTGAGTCACCTGTTAGTTGATCTGTTATTGGATGTTTGGAGAAATAACATGCGAAGCGTGAGATTATTTGAAGAGAAAAGAGGGGAAAATAACTATACATATGAGATACGACCATTATTACTACTACTAATAATAATAATAATCCTTTCTTCTATAGGCACAACGACTGAAATTTGTAGGGAGGGGGGCCAGTCGATTACATTGACCTCCAATTTATCAACCCCGAAAAAATGAAAAGCAATGTCGACCTCGATGGAATTTGAACTCAAATCACGAAAAGATGGACGAAATGCCGCTGAGCATTTTGCCCGGCGTGTTAAAGATTTTGCCAGGTTACTTACGAGGAGTTGCTGAAAAGTTCCTGGCTTAAGGTTATCGCGAAAGGCCTGGTTGGAAGCCCAACCTTCCGACTTTTTTATTTAGAGGTTAGAAAAACTGAAAGACTTCTGGGATGAGTGTGAATCTGAAAGAGGAATATGTTGAATAAAATCATAATTAACGAATCTTCCTGTATTTTCTTTTACCCAAAACCAGGAAACTTTCAGTATTCCCTCGCATAATCCCACTCGTGATGCCCAGACACGCATATACCCGCACATTACTGAGTTCTCAAATG
>NC_142928.1:143686681-143698802 GCF_046866305.1 Octopus bimaculoides
TGTTCTCTTAGAACAAACTATATTGAAATAGTTATCATGAGAAAAATCTCGAATTGGCGTTTGGTGTAAAATGCACCAAAAACCATAGGAGAGTTTCTCATGTTAAATACTGCAATATAGATCAGCGACATTTAAGTGGGGATAAATATTACCTCGTGGTATTAATAGCACCTCTGTCGCTAAAAATTATGTAGTAGCTATAATAGTTTAGCCGGTGGTGAATTTGGCAATCGCTATTGCCTCCGCCTTAAACATGGTTATTTAGTTTGTTTTTGCTAGACTGGAGCGCTACAGTTCTCTGATTTGATTTTAATTTGCTTTTTAACTTTATTTTCTACTGTACCAACGTGTACAATATTGATGTTTCATTTAACATTTTTCCTTCTAATTTTTAATGTCTTTACATCACTAATTATTGTACCAGCGAGTTGGTGAAGGTTGCTATTTACTTTGATTATAACATTTCCCAGATATTTGGTGTTGAGTTCTAGTATTAATTTTATTTATATTTTGATATACTTTTTGCAATGTGAGCTCTTTCGAAATCAGAAAGGAGCGTAAAATGTGATCGGATTATTGCAAGAGTGATTGCCTACCACCAACAGAGAAGTACATATTTCGTCGATCATAGAAGAAAGTTAGGGTTTGCCACTTTAAGATTTGTTCTCAAGTGAATATAAGCTTATATCGATTGTCCAAGGCGTATGACAGTGTATTTGTAGGAGTTAATAGCTTTGAAAGTTTGCAAATTTTGGGCAATTTTAGTGAATCGTAAACCACAGACACATTCATGCCTCTTTCTATAGTAACAAGCCAAACATGAGAACTCTTTTGTTTGCGAGAAAGCACATTTGTTGAAAATATATTCTACACGAAACCACGTGCGTTGACGCTAATCTGCTTCTTGTGAGATGTGCTAAAGGTAAAAACTAAATAGGTCTTACATCAGGTACCCCAAATTTGTTTTCTTTTAGTTTTTGCATAATCGTATGAATTCCCACATGTAGAATACCTATTCGCAAAAAGTTTTTGAAAATAAGAAATAATAAATAAGTTATGAGGAGTTATATATCGTTCGTAGAGGAGAGATTGATTTATTTAGTTTCATATTAAAACACGTGCAATTTTCAGAATGTTGATAACTCGTCCAGTCACGCACAAACAGAAAAGATCCCGACTGTATATAGTCTTGAGAGTAAATTTTGATGATGAAATCTGCTCGTATGCCCCACAGTGGCCCGCAATTGTAATTCCAGTTTTCGACAAAATCACATATATTTTGCCTGTACAGTATGTCCTATGCATACATGTCTGTCGAGAACATAACCGCTTACATTATAATTCATTATTCGAGCAGTCCCTTCGACGCAACTACAGAAACACTTGTCTGTCACAACCGAAGCACGATCTATCATCATGCATGTATGTGTACGTTCCTCTTTTGGGATTTGTTCAAGAATATATGTAGGTATATTTGTTTATGTATGTATGTATGTATGCATGCATGAATGCGTGCATGTATGTATGAATGCGTGTGCAAATATATCTCTTTCTCACTCTCTCACACTCTATTCCTATATATATATATATACACACACACATGTATGCGTGTACACAAACATGTACATATATGTGTGCGTGTGTTCCTGGCATTCATTACGGATCGATATCAATATATCAATAAATAATAGACAGGAAATTCTTTAGAATTAATTCTGCTTAAACTTGTAGTCTCTCGTCGTGAAGGTTGGTTTCTATTTCAAACAAGAATGAGAAATATCCACATACCCACGGCTCCCTTACATCATCAAAGCACAGCAACAGCACTTACTACTAAACCCCCTCTTTTATGCCACTATTACTACTAATACCACTATTGCTACTACTGTAATTTTCATAGGTGCATTGATTAATTATGTCTTGCATGCACAACCACATTGCAACGATTTTTACAGGCTGGAATTTCCTGTTCACTGTGTGGGCCCCACCACTATTCCTCATTTTCAATCTCCTCATCTTGATCATCATCTCCTACTTCGTTTTCGTCATCATCATCATCATCGTAATAGTAATCATCGTCATCGTTGACGTCGTTACTAACGTAGCCACCATCAGCACCAGCGTCATTATCCTCATCAACCAGCGATTGTCAGCCTTCTTAATAAATGGCCTGTCAACGTTGGTGGTTAGTGACTGACCACAAGGATGACTGACACCAATGACCATTACTCGCTCTCTAACTCACTGCCTCTTTCACTCACGCTCACGCATTCATTCATTCTGTCACTCGTTTTTCTTTGTTTTTTCATTCTTATTTCATTTTTCTTTCACTTCCTATATTTGCTTTATTTCTATTTCTCTCCAAATCGACCGGACTTCAAACAAAAACAACTGACCACCGATGTGATCACTTCCAAACTACAACCACCACACAGCACAACCACTACTCCTACCAACACCACCTCTATTGCCGCTACTGTTATTAAGCCTCCCGCACTCTTTCACTACTCAGTCTTTTATCAGAAGGGTTATAGAAAATGTTAGCCATTAATTAAATAGCCACTCCTATCCAACTCACCAAGCATTAACCTTCTCGATAGCCTTCCACCAGAAGCTCTCCCACTAAACACCTCAACTACCCTGTACAAAATCACAACTATTACTGCACAAAACCAATACTCTTCTCCTCCTCTCCAGAATGTAACAGTTTCAATGGACACCACTACACAATCGCCACTATTACGATAAAGTAGGGACACCGCCATCACCATCACCACAACAAACACTAACACCTGCAGTAGCACTTCACACTAACTCACTCAACTAACAAGGAATGTTCAATATCCAACCTACATAATGTTGATGACTAAGCTGTACAATACTGTCAATAACCCACTGCCTGCTATCATCTTACCCATGTTACTATACCATTCTCAATAATGATAACGTAATCTTCAGCACAGTCAACATCATCATCAACTTCAATTCAGACCTTTTGTTGGACATGGCGGTTGATTGACAGAATCATTACACCCTTATCACGCCTTCTCCGGCTTCCTACGTTTTGAGTTCAAATTACATCGAGATTGAATTTACATTTACATCCTCCTTAGCAAATGAAATAAAGTACTATCTACAAAAAGTACTGGGTAAATGGACGGTCACTCAATCTGCTAGAGAGAGAGAGAGAGTAACCAAATCACACTCAAATTAGACGGAAATTTCTAAAACTAGGATGAGTTGAATAGAGTGGTATAGGAGAATTCAAATGGTAACGAGAATGTCATGGAAGAGGGTGTCTTTGATGCTAGACTTTCAAAATCATTACCAATTTGGTGTTAAGCAAACAAAACCATTTTAAGACATTTTAACGACAGACCTGCCTGACTCTTACCTTAAGACGGAAAGTGTGATTTAAAGAAGGTTCGACTGCATTTCTACAGCTTCGTTAGCTGCAAAATCTTTTAGATGTATGCCTACAAGAAATAAGAACACAAAAACCGTGATCGCTCGTGCTTTAGTCGAAGGTTTTTTGCTAACGGCAACGTTGACCACCACATAGCGTAATCTGTATGGTTTTCTGGAGCTATGGCATGTATCTAGTTGATCCATTGAGTGCACAACAGATTCATGCCAGTTACGTACTTATAACAGTTATATTTATGGATTTATTGCAATATCAGTATCCTACTACGAACACTATAACAGTGATTCCTCGCCATATCGTGGTGCACTTATCGCAGTTTATTATTCAAGCTTTCGTCGATTCCTCCGTGGTGTTGTTTTGCATTTATGATAAAATAAATATATAGAAATTATAGAAATAATAATAAAACGTATACAGCACAGTACTGTTTCTACTTCGCTGACTTTCACTTATCGCGGGGTAGAGGTTTGGAACGTAAAACCCGCGATAGTCGAGGGATAACTTTATTTTTAAGCCTAAGTGTATAGTTGTGAATTTTAGTAATTTAGTGTATGTACAGATATATATATATATATATACGTAAATATGACTTCTATTATATATCTCGGCTATGGAAGTCTCAAAACATGAATATTCTTTACTACATCACAGTACTCTTATTGAACGATTGTCAATAGAGAGTAATACAATATTTATTGTGTTGTTTATAGTGCAGACAGAAACACAGACACATATAAAACGAATATACACACGATCAAAGAAAACTTATAGGACGTAGCCAAGACATACACGTAAAACACTCACGCACAATTTTAACAACGTTACTCACTTGAACGAACACACATACATAATTAAAAAAAAAAAAAGATACACTTATATACACATATAACATTTTCTGAATGATTCTGAATGAGCACTAGTTTAATGTGCAATTGAAATGGAAGTAAATTTTGCTGAGACTCACTAATGACTATGGCAATTCACCTCTCTCTCTCTCTCTCTCTCTCTCTCTCTCTCTCTCTCTCTCTCTCTCTCTCTATCTCCACATACACACACATATGGGGTAGGGTTATTAAAAACTAAAAAGAAAACTACTTCGTGGATATTTAAAATCAGAATTGACCATCACAAGTTAGCATTGATATCTAGTCAAGACGCAAACATTTTCTAGTAGGAATGTTTCGTACTCGAAAGGTACTGCTGTCATTTATGTTACCAATGCCACCGCCACAAACATCATCATCACATTCATCATGCACAAAGCATTATCAGGGACCCAACCAACAGCTCTACTGACCTTCATTATCACTGAACATCATTGCAAATGCGACAAGGTCAAGAACCTCTACTAGCTTCGGAGAAAGTTTTGAAAACAATGGCAGACAGCAACAATAGCAACCACCACGACCACCACGACCACCACGACCACCACCACTACTACTACTACTACTACTACTACTACTACTACTACTACTACTACTACTACTACTACTACAACTACTACTATTTCATCATCATCAACGTCGTCATAGCAACCATCATAACCATGCCATCAACGATTTCCTCACACACCTCGTTTACCATCGCGATCCTCACCATCACTGCCGCCACTTCAATTATGTCACTATGATGATTGTTACACTTACTACTACTACTACTACTACTACTACTACTACTACTATTTACACTACTGCTGCTGCTGCGAAAAATAATACTGTCACCGCAATCTCCCTCACCACATCAACAAAAAAATATACAAAGCAACAACGTGAGCGGATAAAGTATGACCGACCTTAAACCTGACCCTTTCAAAACTTCCTATCTGTCACCACAGAGGGAGAGTGTGTGGGGCAGGGGGATAGCGCAGGTGGGGGTGGTGGTGAGAGAGTGACAAATTGACAGAAAGAGAGAGAGATAAAGCGGACGCAAATATCATCCATGACTCCTATCACATAATCCCCACCACCCGACTTATCCCCTAATCAAACCACACATTATCACCCGCACCACCCACTCAGTATACAACAACAACAACAACGATGACGACGACGACGACGATGATGACGACAGCAAGACCAACAAGAAGAATAATCTTGTATCTCTGTAGAATCTTCATTCATTTTTGAGTTGTCAATCCAGACAAGAAAGAGAAAAAGAGAAGAAAAATGAAAAGGAGACAAAAAAAAAAACGGTTTAAAAAAAAATGCTTTTTGCCTTCTCTGTGCCTTCTACCACTAGCATTCTTATTCTATGTCATTCTTTCACAACATTCTCATCTTCGACATCAACATCAACATCACTATCACTACCACCATATTCCATCATCATCATCATCATCATCAACATCATCATCGCTATTGTCACATTCTTCATCAGGACTACTCCCACCCCATCCTCACCACTGTCATTGTCATCTCTGCCACCAGCAGCAGCACCTCCACCACCATCATCATCATCATCATCGTCGGCGTCGTCATCGCATCACCGCCTCCAGTAAGGTCACATTTATCATAACCAACAATCGCCACTTTTGCCACATTCATCACTACTACAACACCAAGCACCACCACCACCACCACCACCACCACCACCATTACTACTACTACTACTACTACTACTACTACTACTACTAGTACTACTACTACTACTACTACTACTACTACTACTGCTGCTGCTGCTACTACTACTACTACTACTACTACTACTACTACTACTACTACTACTACTATCATCATTATCATCATCATCATATTCATCATCAAATATGCAACTATAACCACCTTCATATTCACAATTGTCATCATAACTACCACCATTACACCATCATCATTGTTTGCCGTCTTCAAAATATTGAATTACATACAATCTATAACTCAGCAGTCACTTTAATACCACCACCATCACCACCACCACCACCACCACCATTTCCACCACTAACCATCTTCGCCATCACAACCACTTCCACCAGCACCATCACCGTCAACACAAGAGCTAATAACACTACGACCACCACAGCTACAACTGCTCGCCCATAAGCAAACCCTTGCGATTAATAACCAACATCAAGAGTGAGGCTGTACAAAGTCATTCGATATGCTAGATATAGCAGCTAAGTCTCCCTTAAATCATGTCCTACCTTCATGCTATATTACAATATACTGGATTTTCTTGATCTGAAAAAAAAGAGAAAAGACAAGAACAAAAACAACAACAAATAAAACGGGATGGCTGGGGCTGGTTTGAGTTGATTACAGGTCTTGCTCGATCATATTTTGACCTGGGGCTAAACGACAACGGGAACGTCAACAATAACGATCCTACCACCAGCCTCAGCAGTCAAAAATAATGGTAGATCCCATAGTTCCGCCTGAACAATGAACAACACAATAAATACCAGCTGAGAAGAAGTGTCATTACCACCACCATGATACTACCTCCTGCAAAACACTCTCAACTTTCTCATTACTACTAGTACTACACCCTCCACATACCACCATCATCACCACTAATCCTCTTATTGCTTCTTATCACACCATAACTGCCTTAGCTATTAATTACACCCATTCCTAATACTATCACCTCCTCCTACCACTACTCACTGACAACGCCATCTTCATAGCATTGAGTATCAACACTTCCACCAACCATCATTTATAAATGATAACGATGTCGTTGTTGATAATAATAATGATGATGATGATGATGATGATGATGATGAAGATGATGGAAATGAAGGAAAATGAAATGAAGATGGATGGACGTTTTAATGATCTTCCCAGCCACGTTTCAGCTAACACAGATGTATTTACGCTTTTTTCTGAGCAAACACAGCCCAGACTATAGACTTTATAAAATAATGGTGCTTGATATAAATATGAATAATCTGTTCTAGCATCAGTAAAAAGCCGCTAAATTTGGCGGGAATTGACGACAATCGATTATTTTCAAACGCGGTACATAACTGGTATTTTATTTTAGCGAAGAGTAAAAGTAACTTCTACGGGATGGGATCACCCACATAAAAAACATCGGAGCAAACACAAAATATTCTCTTCGACACTCTTTTACTCTTTTACTCTTTTACTTGCTTCAGTCATTTGACTGCGGCCATGCTGGATCACCACCTTTAGTCGAGCAAATCGACCCCAGGACTTATTACTTGGAAGCCTAGTACTTATTCTATCGGTCTTTTTTGCCGAACCGCTAAGTTACGGTGACCTAACCACAGCGGCATCGGTTGTCAAGCGATGTTGGGGGCACAAATACACACACACGCACACACACACACACACACACACACATATATATACGACAGGTTTCCTTCAGTTTCCGCCTACCAAATCCACGCGCAAAGCTTTAGTCGGCCCGAGGCTATAGTAGAAGACACTTGCCCAAAGTGCCACGCAGTGGGAATGAACCTGGAACCATGTGGTTGCAAGCGACTTACCACAGAGCCACTCCTGCGCCTATAGATTTTGCAAATAATGATCATAATAAACACTGCTTGTTTTGCCACAAGGCCAGCAACCTAGGGGAGGAGGTAAGCCGATTACGTCGACCCCAGTGCGCAATTGGCACTTATTTTATCGACCCCCGTACAGAATGAAAAGCAAAGTCGACCACGGAAGAATCTATAGTAAGAACGAAAGTGGGGGAACGAAAGGTCGCTAAGCTTTTTCTCTGGCACGTTAAAGATTCTGCCAGGTCCACTGCCTTGATAATAATAATGATAATGATTTCTTTTATTGGCCACAATGACCCAACTTATGGAGAACGATATCAAAAGACGAGTTACGACACACAAAAGCAAAAACAAAAACACGTTTGTGTGTGTGTGGGGGGCTACATTACATTTCTATATTTAAGAGATGAGGAATTATGTACATTATTTACATTTGACGGATACTTGTCCTCATCTTGTTTGTTGTTAACACAATGTTTCGACTGATCTACCCTCCAGGCTTCTTCAGGTGTCTTAGGGAAATTTCGAACCTGGGTATTTTCGATATTATTATTATTATTATTATTATTATTATTATTATTCCTGTCACTGCCTGGAATCGAACTCGGTGTCTTAGGGTTAGTAGCTCGCGCTCTTAACCACTACGCCACCTTTAAATAATATTTTTTTACTAAAGGCACAAGGCCTGAAAGGGGGTATGGGAACTAGTCGATTGAATCGACCCTAGTGTTTCACTGGTACTTAATTTGTCGACTCTGAAAGGATGAAAGGCAAAGTCGACAACGGCGGACGAAATGCCGCTAAGCATTTTTCCCGGCGTGTTAACGACAATGACTAAAAGCAGTTACCTTTCACACAGTCACTCACATAAGCACGCGTATGCAAGACAGTGGAGGAATGAGAAAGAGAGACAGGGAGGGGGAGGGAGAGGCAAATTAGACTTATACGTGATCGCTTGATCTATCAGAAATTCAGCAAACTCTTCTCACATAACAGTAAATAAATGATGAAGAGGGTATTTGAGTTTCCATTATAGACATATTTGTGTACACACACACATACAAGCATATATATACACACACACACACACTCATATATATATATATATATATATATATATATATATATATATATATATATATATATATATATATATATATATATATAGAGAGAGAGAGATATATACATACATACATACATACGTATATATATATACATACATGTATATATATATACATATATATATATATATATATATATATATATATATACATACATGTATATATATACATACATATATATACATACATATATGCATACATATATATATATATATATATATATATATATATATATATATATATATATATATATATATATATATATATATATATATATACATACATATATCTATACATATATACATACATATATCTATACATATATACATACATATATCTATACATATATACATACATATATCTATACATATATACATACATATATCTATACATATATATATATACATATATATATACATATATATATATATATATATATATATATATATATATATATATATATATATATATATATATATATATATATATATATACATACACACACACACACATATATATATAAATATACACATATATATATATATACATATTTATATCCACATTCGTGAATATATATATATATATTAAAATATGTTAAATTAAAACATATATATACTCTCTATCGTTTCATTTTTTGGGATACATGTTTGTAACGAAAACACGTATATGTAATTATATACTAACTTTGATTTCATTAGCGTGTGATGAAGCAATCAAAGTATTGTTACTACTGTTATTTATGCATGAAGACATGGGCTCAAATTTTTAAACCACTGGAACCTTTCGAGAAAAGCTGCGAATTCGAGAAAACACCATATGGCAACTTTTGATGCCTTGAGCTTCTGTATCAAACGATAATAATCAAATTCAGAAGGAGGCTATAAAACTTGTAGCAACATGAACAGATAGATGTCAATATATACAAAACAGTTTCATTATACTGTAGTTTCTTCTCTTCACTGCTGAGGAAGGTGAGGTATGTAGCTATGTAATTAATTTATATACATATTTCTACTACAAATATGGGACCTATGTCCAGGGAAAAAGTGCAGAACGTATGTATGTTTATTTATATGTATGTATATCGACACCTCGTGGAGGTGCAATAGCCCAGTGGTTAGGGCAGTGGACTCGCGGTCATAGGATCGCAGTTTCGATTCGCAGACCGGGCGCTGTGAGTGTTTATTGAGCGAAAACAGCTAAAACTCCACGAGGCTCCTGCAGGGGATGGTGGCGAACCCTGCTGTGCTCTTTCACCATAGCTTTCTTTCACTCTTTCTTCCTGTTTGTGTTGTGCCTGCAATTCAAAGGGCCAGCCTCGTCACACTGTGTCACGCTGAATATCCCCGAGAACTACGTTAAGGGTACACGTGTCTGTGAAGTGCTCAGCCAGTTGCACGTTAATTTCACGAGCAGGCTGTTCCGTTGATCGGATCAACTGGAACCCTCAACGTCGTAAGCGACGTAGTCCCAACAACAACAAAAACAATATTGACACCTTAAATTTGATTCCATTCTACTCCTTTTCACTTTATCCCAAATCTTTGCTCGAAAGAATTTTCTCGTTATATCTCCGAAACTTTTCTTCTCATTGCTAATATAAATGTTGTGCATACAATCCGAGTAGGTCACAGTACTTTTTAAAAAAGTTTGAAAAATACTCACAGTTTAGTTAAAAGCAAAAAAGATTTCAATAATGTCGATAAAAAGAACACTTGTTATTTATTATGCCAGTATTAGTTTTAACAGTAGAATCAGCTTCTAAAAAGAACCTTGTAGTCATTCTATGTTTGTTTGAAACATCAAACAAGAATATCAGGCATCGATCTCGATTCCTTTGAATTATTAATATCTAAAAGTAAGTGCTTTTCATCTGAAGTCTAAGAATATTTTTTCTCCGTTTCTTGGTAATGAGAACTGAGTTACGTATATTGAAATAGCTGATGATCTTGTTGTTGATGTAGACATTAATCATAAATAAGATAGGGATTTCTAACGTAGATTTCTCAATGCAACACAATTTAGGCTATGCATATTGGTAATTCATTCGACCGCTTCAGATTGTTGACTAAACAATGCACACGATATTCAATGTTAAACAATCCGTTACCTACATAATAGCAAAATACTTATTGAATAATTAAAGAGTTAAAAAGAAAAGTCATGAAGAAGGCAGTGCCCATAGCGCTTTGCAGGGCCTCCGAAACTGGTGAGAGAAGGTGGAGACGGTATTCTCAAACCAGAAATCTGGCCCTGAATGGATGAAACAAAATAGACACGTTTAGAGGCCTCTAGGTGTTAAAATGGGCAAAGGATGAAGTCTCTATTCCAAGTAAGCTGAGGCAGGATTTGAACCCAGAACTCAAAAACCCCGAACAAACACCACAAAGTGTTCTGCCAATCAACTGCCTTGAAATAGCATTTTTCGATCAACATCGAGAGGATGGAATGCGAAGTTGATCTTTGCGGAATTTGAAATCAGCGCCCAGAGAAGAAAAGCAAATATCACGAAGGATTACGTGCCATTTCGCTTCCTACGCAAAGGAACTTTTGGTTATGGGGAAGTTACAATTCATTTTATTGAGAGCAGTACTTATCTAATAGTTACATTCTCTCAGGCAATTTGAATTCAGGAAGTAAAATGATTTATTAAATAGCTACTAGTTAGTTTGTCTATTTGTGACGATTCCGCCATCCCGTTACTCTTTTAATAATAATGATTTAATAATATAATGATGATAATTACTAGCAGAATTCAAAACTTCAAGTAGGGACCGGAGACGTTAGTCTATTAAATCAACCACAGTATTTTACTGATACACTATTTTACTGATATTGGAATGATTAAAACCAATGTTGGCCCTAAAACATAGATCTCAAATAGACGTAATGAAACACCGCTTGGTACATTCTTTATCAACAATTTAATGGTTTTCGGGATCATCCGATTATCCCCAGCTCTGTACTTGACCGGTGTTTTCTTTACCTGCATCCATTATAGTTAGAGGGGAAAATTTTTGCATCTCACATAGGCAAAAGTAACGTGTTTTCGGAGAAAAGAGATAATCCATTACAACAGCAGCAGTACATATTTGACACTTAATTTGTCGA
>NC_142928.1:143704302-143741802 GCF_046866305.1 Octopus bimaculoides
GGATTAATATAGCATCAATATATGACTGTTGGAGGTATCATATTATATAGCAGATAATTGCTCGCGTAGGGTTCACATTTGTTTTCTTTTAAGTACAGATATACATGGAAGAAGTGATAATGCTTCTATCTATATGTTTTTCATTAGTGGTTGGCTTTGCTGGAGACATGGACTAGACACAACTTACTCATCTGTGTTCTTTAGTTCCAGTATTTGTTGTCTTAACCTAACATAAATAGCACTTATTAAACGGACGAATAACTCCAATGGTGGGAACACCAGGCGAGTTGATGGGAGAGTTGCGTTTACTTAAGCAACAGCTCTTATATTCTGTCGACATGTAGGATTGCTATTTCAATCATTATAAACAGCAAATTTCAGTGATTTTGTTTTACATTTTTGTATCATTGAATCTTCTCTTTAATATTTTCTAGCACTGAATTGCAAGATCAATTTTCCGACAATATTTTTGTGATGTTGTATTTACGCGTAAAGATGTAATCTCCTGCGATAGTTCACACAAAATGTGATCTTAATGTAAACCATTCCTTAGGAAGCAAAAGCCAAAGAAAATAGCTAAATACGAAATTAGTTTCGTCTATTCATTTCTATGAAAATTATGATTGGTTATGATTTGGCTTGCGTAGAAGAAAATTCTCCCAAATGTCATTAAGTATCATGGAAAACACACCGCGAATTTTAGAGAAAGCACAAGAAAACATGATGGGCTGTGATAAACATGAAATTAAGATGGTTGTATTATTGTATGAGAACTGTATTTGTATTGAATTTACATTCTCATTGGCGAGATATGATCGGAATGTTGAGAAAAATAAAATATGTCGACGGATTGTATTTAAACCAATTTCGAAATATTTCTGACTGTGAACTCTTTGTATGGGAAAGTGATGGCATCAAATGAAATAAGATAAAGAAAAAAAGAAGAAAGCATTTATCACGAACCAGCTAGACGTTAGTAATAAATAAGTATATGAAACTATTTACACTACAGCATATTATATAACTTGCTTCTGTCAAGTATAACCGATCAACGTTTACTTCAATGTTCTTAGAGTATAAACAATATTTCGAATCAGAATGATTGAAGAGAGTAAACTCATTCGCTGAAAGCAGAAGGATAAAATAAATAAATGCTGTTTATGCAAATCTCAGCGCCACAGCAAGCACTTATATGCTTCGTTACACATACACCGACATAAAGGATTAAGCAAAATGTATATATGATAGATTATTCAATTCTTCCCGATCGATCAATGTAAAAACCGACTGCTGTTTCTGCTTAGTAACATTTTTTTCCCCAGTCGAAATAGAACTACTTGAATAAAGTATCCATCACTTGTGAACAAATGCATGCAAAGGTCACGGGCACTGTCTTTCTTCTAACTTATATGAAAGAAATAAAATGAAGTTAAATAATATAATGGTTTTTATATCTGACAATATTCGCTATTGGAATATTCGGGCACATACTATAAACAACATCAGCGCTCATCGATTTTCCTGCAGTTTGACATTATCCAGCAAATTACAAGTACTGTGGTGTCAAAATTGACAGTGTAAACGACGATATGATTGTTTATTCAAGATATCGTACACCGTTATAAGCTTTGAAATGAGTTCTTAGCACAGAAGATACATAGTTCTCGACACAACGCTTTTCATTGCTGAAAATAAGTACCGTTATGCGTTGAAAGCAGTCTAGCAGGTATGCTAGACTACAATACTTAACTGAAATCATACCAATGCCCCCTGAGAAGGCAACAATTAATCATTAAACTGTCCTCAAATCAATGAGGACAAAATATTCGGTAGTTATTCAACAATGCAATGAATTGTGCAGCAAAAACAAAGCGTTTTCCGGATAATACATCGGTTTATCGTGTATTCTCACCGAATCTCTGCATGATTTTGTCATGGGATCTAATTCACAAATAACTTAATTCACTACCAAATAAGTGTCACAATGTACTTTATTGTGTTTATGTTAGCAACGACTGAACAGGGAAATTAGTCATCGCTACAATGATCATTAATAAAATAAAAATATTAATAATATCAATGCAACAATATAGCATTACACCTAGTAAAACTTCAAACACAAACGATAAAATCTCCACTGTCGTAACCAACATTTCTTACATCTCCACTTGGACCAACATCAGCAACAACACCAGCATCATCATTACCACTAATCTTTCTAACCAACACGACAAACACGAGGACAATCATCATCCTATATCACCATTAGTTATTTTATAAACAAGCAGTGAGAGACACAGAGGGGGGAGGAAGTGAGGGAGAGAGAGAGAATTGGTAAATATTTATAGTGGTTTATGGATAATCTTGGCCACATGTTTCATTCTTAATGAACGCTATATTAACATTTCAATAACCATCTCACATTTACAATTACTGTAATTTTTGCAGAGAAGAATTTAAAAAAAATAAACAAATACGTAAATTATAAAAGGGCGCATGCATAGGTAATGGGCATGCTTGAAATAACAGCGAAATCGTCCAGCAGTTGAGTAGTAGTCGAGTAGTAGTTGTGTAGCAGTTGAGTAGAGATCATCCGAAGGTGCTAGATAGCAGTAGGTTGAGACATAACAGAACCCATCATCTCAAACAGGGAATGTTACAAGGAATTATATATTCCAATATATATATATACTTTAAAAGAAAAAGTGACTTCTCTAACATGGTTATAATCTACATGGAAAACACATCAGCAGGAAAACCAAAAACAGCGTTGCATTTGGAAAAAAATGAGTTCTTTATTTTCATTTTTGCCGTTGGAAATGCGGGGAATCTGTGATGATTGTCTGCTGTAAACAGTAGCCAACGATGCTATTGTTCACCATGGGCAATAAAAACTTAGAAGAAAATAATAACTGAAATACGTCTGATTGTTCACGTTTTGACCTAGAGCTAAACAACATTGCCAACAACAGTAGTAATAACAGCAACTCTTTTATTTAGTTTGAAGATATCAAAAATTAAGAAATGGCTTTTGTTTCAAAAATATATTTCAATATCTATTGCTAGACATCTTCATTTGACATATATTTTCATTGATGTATGGCGTGAGTCATCGTGATGTAGAAGTATCATTTATACAATTCTTTTATAGCTAAGAAGACAAACAAATTGATCGATACAAACATATTGCTCACTGGATTAACAGTGGTAAACATAGAATTAATCTTTATTTTCCGACGGCAGTTTCATAATTTTTATTTCTTTTGTTTATTGAAGTTTTGAAGTTTGGGGAAAAAAGAATGAGAGATATATAACGTAGATATCAACTGCACACAGGCATATATACACTTCCATGTGCACGCACACCCACCCACACACACACACACACACACACACACACACATACGCACACAAACGCGCGCGTGTGCGTGTGAAGGTGCATGGCTCAATTTTTTGAACGTCGGGCTCACAATCATGAAGTAGTGAGTTCGATTCCCGATCGAGCTGTGTTCTTGAGCAGGACACTTTATTTCACGTTGTCCCAGTTCACTCATCTGTAGAAACGGTATCGGCATTTGCCTTTCCCTTAGACAACATCAGTGGCATGGAGAGGGGAGGCTGGTATGCAGGGGCCACTGCCGGTCTTTCATAAACAACCTTGCTCGGACTTGTGCCTCGGAGGAGAACTTTCTAGGTGCAATCCCATGGTCATTCTCCGATGGGAGTCTTTACTCTTTATATATAGTCCACCATTTGTTGACAGGTCTCTCAAAGCTTTTAAGTAGTTTATCACGTTTAATTGTGATAAGGTAAATGTTTACAGTGACTTCAAAATTTCGGCGGCCGCTGTCTTCGATAGATTCTTTTCTGCTATATTTTTTTCTTATTTCACTCATTCTACTGCAGCCATGCTGCAGCACCACATTGAAGAATTTTAATCGGATAGATCGACCCCAGTACTTAATTTTTTAGAGCCTAACACTTCTTCGATCAACCTCTTCTGCCGAACCGCTAACTACGGGACGTAAACAACCATCACCGGTTGTCATGCAGTGGCAATATGGGAGCATATATATGCGTGACAAGCTTCTTTCAGTTTCCGTTAACCAAATTCAATCACAAGTCTTTAAGAAGCCCTAGATTATAGCAGTAAACACCCACACAAAGTGCCACGTAGTGGGGCTGAACCCCGAACCACACAACCACAGATTATTATATATTGTAAAACTACACACATATACACCCACAAACATACATACACACGTAAATACTCTTACAGAGAATCATGCACACAAACATATATATGCATCTATCTGTTTACATAAGCTGTACCTTATGTTACATCATCCATAAAGAATATGGTGAATATTATACAATAGAAGTTACATGGCAAAAGAAATGATACTTCAATAAATATGAAATTTAAATCTTCACTTTCTATTTTCTGTTCTTTTTGCTCTTTGTTTGAAAACTGTACCAATGATTGTATGAAATATTGAATGGAATATTGGAAGTTATGCTTTTCAATTCATGGGAGACTTATGTTGAAGTCATAAGATTCACTCATATGTTTTTCATTAGTCTAATTACCAATTGCAGGTTTCCATATTTTATAATTTCTTAATTAGAAATTCAGTAATAAATAAAGTAAACAATAATGTGCATGTATCTTATTTATACATATACTGACCTTGTTACATAAACATACATAAGTTGTCTTATAAACACAGATACACACGTACATTGACGTAAACAAAATCATAGATAAGAAATCGAGCAAATGAGAAAGCTACTAGGAGCTAGAAAGCTAGTAGGAGCGTGAAATAGGAAACAGATGCTCTTCACTAGAAACAGCAGCCATCTTTTCTCGGAAATGTTTCATTGGATAATGTAGGTTTAGAAAAGTGTGTCTGATATATATATATATATATATATATATATATATATATATATATATATATATATATATATATGTGTGTGTGTGTGTGTGTGTGTGTGTGTGTGTGTGTGTGTGTGTGTGTGTATGTGTGTGTGTGCATGTGTGTGTGTATGAATGTATGTTTGTATGTATGTATTTATGTATAGATGTCATGGTCAAATTTATATTGATTTTGAGTTTGAATCGGCAAGACCAAAGCAATAGTAAGCTACAATAAAACAAATGCTTACAAAGACCTAACACGATATGGTACTTTTTTTTTACGTTGGTCACGAACGTTTAAGTCCGTGAAGTTTTTTTTATTGTGTTCAGGCACATAATACAGTTTGGTGAAATATAATTGTCTTAAGTATATATATATATATATATATATCAATACAATACCGATTTCAAATATCACAGCTGACTGTATAAGACACAGGTATATGCAGGAATCGATTCAATCATTTAGGTATTTATTTCCCTGGCATATCTTTGGTTTCTTTCTGATGTACAGAAACAATACAAAACAACAATAGAACGGAGATATAAGATCTTGGCCATAAACCAACAACACCTACTTTCAAGTTTTTGTAAATGTTGCAATTTCATATAATGTTGCATTTCATATCCGCTGGAAAACACCTTAACGTGTGTTTGTGTGTGTGTGTGTGTGTGTGTGTGTGTGTGTTACAGCCACCTTTTGCTTTCACATTCATTTTCTTTCTTTTATTTTTCTGTTTGATCTTTTTTCTGATGAAGGACTAGCGCCCAAAACATCAGGGCGTCAACAGCGTTAAACTAGTACATTTGGATAGGAAAAACATCACTAGCGACATAATTCGTTAGGCAGAACCGGAAGTTCAAGTGGAAACAAGTTCCATAATGAATTTGTCTTTATTTTATATTATTTTGTGTACGAATGAATATTCTTTTGTTTAAAAAAATGTATTTGTCAACGTTCCGTTAGTTCTCTCCAATGTGTCCAGTGGAGTGAATTACAATGTAAAATCCAGAAGGTAGGATGAGTGTGGTACAAGTTTAGATCTTTAACAAAATTTCTCTCAAGGTCATACAAAGACAATAAACTATCATCACTTACCAGTAAATGAAAATATAGTATAATTTATTCCTGGCTATTATGGTTAGAATGTCGAGCAGCAGTGGTGAGGCATCATCGTTGGATCACATTTATGTACGGGTGCACAGGAGATATTGTGTATAGGAGACATTGTGTGTGCGTACAAATATATGTGTGTGTGTGCGTGTGTGTGTGTGTTAGGATGTCCTTATCATATTTGATTTCTGCAAGGAACACTTTGACTATTTGACTGTATGTTGGTTTTTGTATGTGGAGAACGGTAAAAAAAATCAACAACAAAAAAAATTATATGCTGTGGCAGACATAATACAATGAATAAACGCAGAAAAGAAGCGTATGATATTTCATTGATTGCTTCGTCAAACTCTACTGTACGGCAAGAACACTATAGGCAACATAATTTTTGGTAAATTTGCTTTTCCGTTGTCCACGAGAACGTTTGGGAAACAGAATTTTGGAGGACATTTCGTTCTCCCCCGCCCTCTCTCTCTCTATACAAACTGACATACACCTACAGACATACACACACATACAGACATATACGCTTAACTTTGTATGATACCGTTCTGCAAGTTAATTTATATTTATTCGTTTTTCAAATATTTTAATTAAAATATTTAAATTACAATTAATTTTTATATTTTGTCTTCTAGATTTTATTTAATTATTCATTCATTATTTATTTTCTTGGCATTCAAGAAATGTTGCATTATTTTATTATTGCCCCAAATAATAGAAAGCTTCAAAATGGTTTTAAATAATTAATCATTGTGTGATCGTTTGTGGGTATATATATATATATATATATATATATATATATATATATATATATATATCCAACCATTAACAAACACGTGCACTTATATATATTTGTGTGTTATTGTGTATGTGTATGCTGTTGTATGCTGTGTTTATGATTTATTTTCTGTGAAAATATTCTACACTTGTATGCAAGTGCGTATGTATGAATATTTTTTTAACATGCAAGGCAATAATTTATGAGTATAATCCATTAAAATTATTTGCATCATTCAATACTCAGTTGGATCTTTACTATCATCTTCGTTTGTACTTTTCTCTTTTGTTTTGTTCAATTACACTTATTCATTTTCTTCTGTCTTTTTTCTTTTAATGGATGTATGGGAACGTACACACACACTCACACACTCAATCACTCACGCACGTGTTTTATCATTGCGGCTATGCTGGGGCAACGCCTTGAATGGTTTAGTCGAGCGATTATTTTTCAAAACTTGTTACTTGTAGCGTTCCATTTGCTGAACCGATAAGTTACGCGGGCGTGTACACTAATACCGATGGTACTACGGTGGGCAGAAGATAAACATACATATGCACTCCCATCTATGCACTTACGGACACACACACACACTCACTCACATGCACACATATTGCCACTCACAAGCCTTTGGTTGGCCCGAGCTTATATAGTCGAAGACATTTAATTAAGGTGACACACAGTGGGACTGAACCCGGTGCAATGTAGATGAGAAGCAAACTTCTTTCGGCACAGACATATTTTATTTGTCTGTGAGTTATCATTTATCTGTATCAGTCAGTAGATTGTAGCCATACTTGAAGGATTTAGCGGAGCAAATCGACTGAAGAAATTATCATGAAGTTTGACACTTTTATATATCCTCCTCTATTTACCGAATCACTAAGTTGGAGACCGTAAACAAACAATCGTCAGTAGTCCGGTTGTAGCAGTATGGGAAAGCACACACACAAACTCACGCATAAGCATTTAAGATATATATGCGAAATTATACCTACGGGTATAGAAGTACGCTTCGCAAGAGTGTTTTCGGTTTCAGACGCACAGCGTGTCATCGTCAACTAATGTCATCTGGTACGGCGTCGCCCGTGCATTAGGTAGATGGAAGTTGTGCGCACATGTTTTTGTGAGTGTGTGTGTGTATGTCTACTTATACATATATTGCAACTTAGATCGATATATCAACTTTTTATTTTCTAATTATTTCAAGATAAAACATTATGAGAACAAGTTATTTGAGATTTTAATCTTTGCTTAACGGTAAAATTAATAGGATCTCATAACTGCACATAAATGTGATAAAACAAGAAATGAATTGGAGAAACAAATCGAGTGATTGTGCCAGACGATGCTGGTGTAACTATTGAAAGCTACAAAAGATTGGTTCTCAACGAAATGATGATCACTACATTGTAGATTAAATATGGATTTCTTATTATAAATTTTCTGTTTGCCTGCATTTTGCGTTTCCCCCCACCTAGACACACAACAGACATAGACACAAACACACACACACACACACACACACGAGTACATGTCTATGACTATATACATCTGTGTTCGTGTGTATCTCTGTATGGCCGATGAGTCATGGCAAGCATACGCACACACACGCGCGCACATCATTGGCGATTTTCTTTCTCCGTCTTCCCTTCTTTTGACATTTTTATATTTCTGATGAAGAGCTTCGCTCGAAACGTGAAATTCTCTTTCTTTTCTTTCCTTTCTTGAGCGTCCAATAACACAGTACTTGTTCCACGTCCTCGCGTTGTCGTGTTTCTTTACTTGTCCTTGTTTGGATTGACTATATATATATATATATATATATATATATGAGATAATGAGAGAGGTTTTCTTTTTTCGTTATTTACTGTTTTATTTATTAGAGTCAGAGTACATCAATACTGGGACGACTCGTTATAAATTTTGTCGATATGTTTGACCGCATTACAAATTCTAAGTCTGTTATTTACTCAATATCTTTTTCGCTGAACTACAAAATTATCGTTTAGCAAGCAAAGCAGATTTGAGAATCCACACTGTTAAGCGATGAATGACAGGCAAGAAGATACTAACGAACACATGCACGTGTACACACAAGCACTTACAGACACACACACACACACACACACACACATATCAAGACAGGCTTATAAATGCTTTACGTCAAAGGAATAATGTCATAAAACATCGGACGAGGAAGATTGATTTCCTGAAAGCGCAGCGCAGTATGACTGAATCAAAAATCCTAGGGATACAAATCAATTTTCTTGCAATGCACATTCGTCTGTATATCATAGTTAATGTATGTACACGTTGAGAGGACACACACATACGCATATACACATATGCATACATATATTTCTAATAATAATAATAATAATAATCTTTTCTAATACTCGAAATTTTGGTGGAGCGCTAGTTTATTACCAGTGCGCAAACAGTGCGGATTCTCAGGTGTAGGAGTGGCTGTGTGGTAAGTAGCTTGCGTACGAACCACATGGTTTCGGGTTCAGTCTCACTGCCTGGAAACTTGAGTAAATGTCTTCTACTATAGCCTCGGGCCGACCAAAGCCTTGTGAGTGGATTTGGTTGACGGAAACTAAAAGAAGCATGTCGTATATATATATATATATATATATATATATATATATATATATATATATATATATATATGTATGTATGTGTGTGTATATGTTTGTGTGTCTGTGTTTGTCCCCCCAACATCGCTTGACATGCTGGTGTGTATACGTCCCCGTTAATTAGCGCTTCGGTTAAAAATACTGATAGGATAAGTGCTAGGCTTACAAAGAATAAGTCCTGGGGTCGATTTGCTCGACTAAAGGCGTTGCTCCAGCAAGGCCACAGTGAAATGACTGAAACAAGTAAAAGAGTAAAAGAGATCTGCTTTCCTTGCTAAATGACCCAAAAATGATAAAAGGCAAGGTACATTTCCGAGGAATTTAAAACCAGAACGTTAAGTTAGAAGAAATGCCACATCACATTTTTCAGGCGTGAATGATGATGATGATGATGATGATGATGATGATGATGATGATGATGACGATGATGATAATTGACGAGGGTGTAACCATTCCTAGTAGAAACAGAAAAATTGACTACAATCGACCAGATATTGTTATCAGGGACTACAACACAGGAACTTGTCTGTTAATAAATATGTGTCCCACAAGATCAAAAATGTCTCAAGAAACTAATACGAAAAGCTTCCTGACTATAAGGATCTGCAAATTGTGCTATAATTTGAACGGAATATGTGTTATCCCACTTCAAAATATTGTGAGTCTTCTCAGTTTAGTATTTCCCTTAGTCAATACTTCTTCTTCTTCTTCTTCTTCTTCTTCTTCTTCTTCTTCTTCTTCTTCTTCTTCTTCTTCTTCTTCTTCTTAGTAGTAGTAGTATTATTCTTGTTATTATTATTATTATTATTATTATTATTATTATTATTATTATTATTATTATTATTATTATTATCATTATTATTATTATTATCATCAACATCAAGCCTATTCATACTTTTTTTTTTTTTGGCATTTAAAGAATAAGTCATGCGTGAAAACGAGGAAATTTATGTTGTTACTGAGATTAATCTCTTACTTTTTCTGTTCCTCTCTTTCTCTCCATCGATACCACTCTTTTCTCGTATTTCTTTCTCACTACTTGTCTGTTCTTCTCTCTTACTACAAATTTCACCCCTGACCTCCACTCATTTTCAACCTTTTTGAATAACACTAAACACGCTTATTTCTTAATCATGTGTGTATGTATGTATGCATGTATGTATGTATGTGTATTTTTGTATATACGTGAGTATTCCTTTATATGTATACATTTATGTACTTGTTCAATGTTTTTACGAGAAAACTTCAAGGAATCTCACTAAAAGTCTAAATATATATATCAAAAATGCTTTCGCCGTTTACTACACCTACTACTGCTGCTACTAATATTACAACGTTTAAAACGTAAAAGTTTGAAATAATAATAATAGCAATAATAATAATGATAATGATAATAACAAAAACAACTATGACACCAATAATGAAGCTGAATAACATTTAATATAACTTCTATAATTTCGAGAATTTCTCTGAAAAAGAAACCGTCTTAAATCTTCTAAAAATTATTTTTTTTTTATACTTTAAATGAAGAAGTATCACAGATATGAACATATTCCTGGCTTTCGATTCAGCCACAAGTAGGAGGTAACGTGAATGAAATGTTTGACTATTGTAAAAGTATAATACCTAAAAAATCTATGGCTGCTTTCACAATGGAATCTATTATACACTTTATATGCAGCCCTCTTTATCCTACATCATGAACGGCGTTCCATAGTTTTTAGCACAAAACAAATGCATGCATATATATATATATATATATATATATATATATATATATATATATATATATATATATATGCGTGTGTATATGTGCGTCTGTATATGTATCGATTTGTAGATACAGATTCCTGCATATATATATATATATATATATATATATATATATGTGTGTGTGTGTGTGTGTATGTGTATGTATCTATCTATCTATATACACACGTATACACAGATTCTCGCATAAGTATACTGGCGATGGAGATATATACTTCATGGATATGACGAGAATGTGTCTTCATGCAAAAGTTCCATATTCTATTGATAATAATCATAAGCTTGTGTGACACACTCATACGCAATTTCTTAACATTAAAAAAAAGTCAAACATTATTAATTAAATTGAAAATGAAAGAATTACACCAAAATTGCAGGTATTAGGAATAAATACTTCATAGATAAAACAAGAAGATAGCTTCGCGTTAGATTTTATTAAAAGGATGGACAAAATAGAATAGTATTCAAATTTGGTATTATAGAATAGTTTATAAGGAACAACACTCAGAAAGTAAATAAAAATTCAAACGCGATAATGTACAGGCGCTATCTAAGCACTTGCTAACATAGAAATTATACTTATAAAGATATGGTACTTGAAGTTATCTTCTGAATTTTCAGTTGGTCTTGTTATATCACGGCACATAAATGGATATAGAATAACAGCAGTTCAGTTGCCTATCATACAGATTATTATAGCACCTGGTGATAGAGATGGAGATGTGCATATATAACTATGTATGAATATAAATGTTATAAACATCGATCCATTTCCATTCGAAGGCTATTCCAACGTATCAAATTGACGAGCTTTTACGTTATTGTTTTTTAATATATATATATATATATATATATATATATATATATATATATATATATATATATATATATATATATATATATATATATATATACATATATATATAATTAACGAATGAGACAAAAATCCAAGGGTGTGAAAGATTTCAGAACATTTATAAAGAGGTCTTACAGATGTTTCTGAGATATTTTATATATCCCATCATCGGAGACGGTGCGAGAAAAAGGTTAAGCAATAGTTATTCTGGAGAAGATATGAAATAGAGAATGAAGTGGAGGAATGAAGACAGACGTGAGATATGCAGGGATATTGCATATATATGCACGCTAATATATGATCTACGTTGGTCACCTCATTCGCAAAATCACCGAACCTGGAGCTTAACTATAGTCCGTCCATAGCACTTGCTCAGCACTACATGACATTTGGGTCTTCTCGACCCAATTACCTCTCATATATATATATATATATATATGTGTGTGTGTGTGTGTGTGTGTGTGTGTGTGTGTGTGTGTATGTGTGTGTGCGTGTGTGTATAACTTAGATTTGTTTTGGCCTTTATCGACGCAAGCCATGACTAAATCAATAGCAAAATATTTTAGTTAATTATTATTCGGTACACCATGGCCCACTAGAGCAGAGAGTTGTTGTTGGTTGAGACGTATCCAAGTGTAGGTGGTTTATCCAGTATTTCCTGGAGGAATTTGTACAGGTACTGTTTGAAAGTTGTCGGGTGTTTTTCTACATTAATTCCTTTCGTGATGACATTGATAAGAGCAGGAGTGTTTGCAGTGAAAAAATCGTGTCACAATGTTCTTATGTGATGTGATCTTGACATTTGTAAGGGATGCATTGACAGGGGCCTAGTCTTCGGTGAACTGTAAACATAAAACTGATATTATTTGGATAATATTAGTGGAATATTTTCCATATGGTGCAAATAATGCATCGCTAACGGCAGAGTGGCAGAGGATAGAACTGTTCAAGTCGAGCCCAATAATGAAAGCGCGTGATGCAATTTATTTTTTTTGTTATAGATCATTGTGGTGCTTCGAACCTCATTATGTCTGTTTTTTTTTTTTTTGTTGGGGCCGTAATATTCGAGGTGGTGCTTAGCGAATGTGGCGAAGAGAAATATGATGGTTTCATGATCCCCAGAATGAAAAGTTTTCAGGATCCATAAGCGCACATACTGCAGGCAACATCAAACTTTTAGCTTAGGTAGCTGTCGACAGTTACACCTAAGTATCTGATATTATCCGACGATTCAAGTAGGTCTTGCGACGGTAGTGTATATAATTGTTTAAGTTTGCACACTTTTGCAAAGTGGATGAGCTTAAACTTCTATTCTTTCAACTGTATAGTGTTTATTTTTCGCACTGGCTTACTGCGCGTAGGTCCCATTGAAGCATCGTACCATCATATGTATGTATGTATGTATGTATGTATGTATGTATGTTCCTGCTGTAAGGCATTACTTTCACACACGGCAGCTTAATTTAATTCAACCTTAGTCGAAAGACAGCGGTTGTTAATGTCCTGTTATTTTATTCACGTAGCATTTCTCCGTTTATATTTTGTCCTTGCTTTCGTATGCATCCGCTACTTTATTCCAAGGAATCTAATGTATTTAGCTTAGTTTTTCCTTGGGGTTGGCAGAATTGGAGCAATCTCCAGTATAACATGTCAAAATTGCAAAGATAATCTAGAACTTGATTACGGAAAGAAAACTCCGAATGACCCGTCCTTGTTTTCTTCGTATCGCCTGTCTGTATGTTTTGCGTACTTTTCCCATGTTCTATTGTCATATGTTGTGGTTTGTTGGTGGTGTGTACCAGTGTTCCATTTCCAGTTTCCTATTCAGTCTAGGTTTATCTTTTATTATGTATGTAGCTTCTGTAATTTGTCCAAGCGCTGCGTCTGTTCTATGTATGGACAATATTTTAATTTCTATGTTGTTGAGTGTGCCTCCGTGTTCCTGCTCGAGCAAAGCCGTGCTTTTTCGTTATCCTGAAACAAACACGACGGATTGCCTAATCGACGAATAAATGTGCTACAAACGTAGGATTTGTTATTTCATAACGCTCTACTATAATATATCGATTAAAAAAAAAACGTAATATATATTGCGGAAAGTTTAATATAGTACATTAAATCAGTGACGCAGACTAGAGTTATTATCGAAAAAACCAAGTGTTGACAAATCGTACTCCATTTGCGGCCGCGTATAAGAAGCAAAAAGAATTGTTTTTGAAAGAAAATGTCTTCGTACAAGAACAAGGATTTGGAACTTTACCTTTTGCGAAAAAGTATCCTTCTGATTTATTTCTTTTCTTTTATCTTTGATAATACCGGACGAAAATTTGAGTTAGTACTTAGTGTTTGTTTACTATCCGAGAATTCTCACTATAATCTGAATTGAACTTTTATTACAGCGACCTATTCACTTTCATTGTATATGAAAACTAGAAATCAATACGAAACCCATTTCTTTTCACGATCGTTTCTTTTTTTTTCACTTTATCTCTTTAGAATTATAAATTTTGTTTTTCATTTTCCTACACATCTTCGTCTCCTGCTCCAACTCTCTCTTTCATACTACCTCTTCCTCTCTCCCTCCCTCACATATATTCCCCCCTTTCCCGCTCCTCTTCCACCCTTATCTCTCTTTACGCTTACCTCTTTCACTCTCGCTTCCATATCTTTCTCTTTTTCTCATCTCCCTCGTTCCCTTTTATATCTTCCTCCTTTTCTCACCTTTCTTTCCCTTCGCTCTATGTCTCACTTCCTCTCTATCCCCTACTCCCATATCTTCCCTGGACAAATTGGTTTCTGACTCTTTCTGCTAGGAACTGCAGAACTATATAATTTAATCTATTTTCCTTTATTCATATATTTATACCTTCAATAATTAGTATCATAAAATAGGGTTTATATATATATATATATATATATATATATGTATATATATATATATATATATATATATATATATATATATATATATATATATATATATATACATATATATATATATATATATATATACACAAATTAGCTAAACTTATTATATATATAATTTAACTTATGTCTACATTTAACTTTACGTTCATCTAGGGAATTAACAAATGTCATTATTAGTTAAAAATCTATCCTTAAATTCAATAGTACATGATAAACAAAAATTACTACCTATTCTATAAGATTTTGTATATATGTATACCTATACCTATATATAAGCATACATATATGTATATATATATGCATATATTTATGTATATATATATATGTATATGTATGTGCGTGTATGTATATATATATATGTGTATATATATATATGCATATTTGTATATATATATGTGTTTGTATATATATATATATATATATATATATATATATATATATATATATATATGTATATGTGTGTGTGTATATATATGTTTATATATATGTGTGTGCATATATGTATGTGTATATACATGTGTGTGTATATATATACGTGTACATATGCATGTTTGTGTATATTTATATGTATATATATGGGTGTTGCAAAAAGCTGTATAACTATCTTAGTATGAGTAAGAGTTAATATAATATGAATTCATTTATGAAGGCATTTATAAATAATTAAAAGTCGACTTACATTGTATGTCTACCCGCAGGACGTGTTAATGAGCAGATATCGGCTGTTTGCAGTGAATTGGTACTGTAAACACTGTAGTAGAAGGTGAAGTGAACGTAGCATAAGTAAGTCAAGTATATTGTCCCTTGCAGCAAAGATCGTTGGTATTTTTTATCTACCTACCAGAAAATCCTTTCGTCCCCCAGGGGCACATTACTCAATATGTCGAAAATTTGAAGAATTATGACCATCTCTGGAACATAAATGATGTATATTCCCAGCGTGAACGAAAGCGAATGAGACATTGATTTTTATGGGGGATCAAGAAATCGGCCTGTACACATACATCTTCTAATTTATTATATATACGATAAGGTAATGTGCGTGTGCGTGTTTGTACACAGGCATAATCCCATCCATGTGTGCCTTAGTTTTCTATTTTGTGAAACATAATTAGCTTTGCCAGATTTCTTTTTAGATCAAATATAAAATATTGTGTATATTTTCCCTACACCGTGAAGTTATCTTTACCAATAAGCTAACCCCAAGTCATTTTCAGATAAATACTCCGACTTTCAATTGTATTAGGGATTTTACTTTCTGTTTTGAATACACGAAGTAACGTGTGTGTTGTCTTTCTCTAAAAATTGTTCAATATTTCTCAGCTCTTGTAGTGAGTATGAAGTGAGCGTCACAGTTTCATTGCTGTTTGTTAGATAAATAGATAAGAATAATATTTAACGCTGGAATTTGATACATGTGTTACTTGATATAAGCTGGGAGACAGATATACTACTACTTTATTTATCAAGTGAGCTAATGAGGAGTTAAAATAGCAACTGCCAAAGAGGTTAATTAACGGATTAAATGACTTATTAAAATAATATTTTTTTTATCACGCAGATGGTAGCTCACATATATTATTTCTTTATAGCATTATCGCTTTCTACGCAAAAAATGTGCATATATTTCTGTGTACCTCTTAATTAGCCATCCGTTTGATAATACTTTCGCTATGGATGATCTGAACTGTTTCTACACGTCCGGAGGTGCCACCTGTACTTAAAGGAGAAATGTAAAATTAATAACAATCATCATGAAATGTTTTTCTTCCAGCGATTATTTGATGCTATTATAGGCGTGTAGTTGTTGCTGCTGTTGTTCTTGTTATGCATTTGTAATACCTGTCTGGTTTTAAAATGTTTTTTTAGAAATGAGTAATTGTGCACTAATTAGCAGCATGTAATTATAAGATGTGATAATTATGTAGTGTTATTTATTTATGATTGTGTCTACTAATTTAAAGTTAAGATTCTAATTATTGCATAACTTATTTGCACCTAAATGAGGGGAGTAGGAAAATAAACGAAATGACGACCATTTTCTCACTACGAAAATCAGACAAACTGCTTGTTTTCATAGCTCCTATTGCAGTTTTGAAAGTTAGTTTCAACTGAATTAGTACTCTCTAATATTTCAGTGCTACTATCGATTTTGTAAGGGTCTTAAAAGCCAAATCGCCCTAACACATGTGTTAAGTTGGTCTTCCACACTGTATCAGCTAAATTTCTTAGAAAACTGGTGTTTGTTGGAGAGACAATATAACCACTTTTTCAATGACCACAACATCAATCACACAATAACGCTACATTATTTCAATTATTATTTTACCCCTGCTGGGAATTGAAATAAATACGAGAAATTTGAATTATAGTGTAACCTCATTAGTTGTTCAAACTATCAATTTTATACATTGATTTATTATAACAATACACAATGACTAAGATTTATAGACGTGTACGCCGGTATAATGCTGTATTTCTCTCATTCCCATAAGTATTTGCCACAAATAAATTGAAATATCTTCACATAGATACTGAGGTCGAGACTTGGGTCAGCTTGTCGAAAACTTACCACTTGATTTGCTGCGCTAGACATTCTATGTATTATCTATATCCAGTATATGGGAGGTGAATGACAAAGTTCTTGTAGAGCCATGGCAAAAATGTCTTGCAATCATTAGAAACGTCGCGAGTTCAAATCCTGCTAATGATTGATTTTGCATTTGTTTCTCACTGTCGATAATCTTAAGATTTTGTCAATTATTTCCACTAAATCTTTCTTGAAAATACATGGATTTGAGTCAAGGAGAGATTTCTTGCAGTTGCCAAACCTTCTCCTCACCCAATTTGTTGACAAGTATGCAGATTGTTTTCATTAAAAAAAAATTGTCCATTGTTATATAAAGGAAAATTATTGCTAGGTGCGGACTCCAAATAATTGCAGTTATTTGGAAGGCTGCATTCAGAGATTGCTGAGAGAGGATCGGGAAAAAAAGATTTACACACTTTAAATATGTAAGAATTATGGAAGAAGCAAGTTTATCAGAGTTTCCGTTGAAATTATTATGGCTGGTCGTAGAAGAGGCGAACATTTGCGAGTTGCTGACGAAAACTATTTTGTAGTGAATAATTATCCGTCAGTTAATTGAATACCATATTTTGGAGGCGACATATACGGTTTATATATATATATATATATATATATATATATATATATATATATATATATATATATATATAGCAACACCATATTCCCATATATCTAAGCAATGTTCTAGTGTGGGAATTATTTCAGTGCTGTCCAGGTCATAAAAATAAACAGGCCAAACTAATTTATTATTCTACTCGGAGCAGCTTCTGTTTTAGATGAAGTTAGGGCAAGGTTTAATAAATGCCAAATTGCCACGAGACATAATTTAAAGACTGCTGGCTCTGTTATATGTACTGCATTCCTTGTTTTAATTAAGATGTTCGTAGGTTGCAGTTCTGTGTTTGTTTTTGAAGGAGACTAGGTTGCTATGTCCGTGTTGATGTATTAGAAAACAGTTTTTGTACAGTTACGACTTCATTACATTAAGAAATTAGCTACTTATATTCTTGTCCCTAATATAGACAATTTATAGTTAACGATTTGTCTATTATAGCTGCTATATATATTAAAAATGTATGTTATACTAGTTTACACATCCATTGCTTTTAAATATTAGTTTATAAATTTCATTGTGTAATAATTAGTCTGGTTTTAAATCAAAGCAGTACCAAATATTACTTTGCCTGACAGCAAAAAGTAGATACAGATTTTGTGTTGATTTGTTTTTCTTTTCTTCCCTTTGTCATATTTTCTTTCCTCATCTCTTTCAACATATATATCTGTGTGTGTGTGTATGTGTGTGTGTGTGTGTGTGTGTATGTGCGTGTGTACAGGGTGCGAGGGGTATTCGAGTAAAGTTTGAGCATAAATAAATATTATTTGAATAAACATTTGCGCAATTAGCGTTGATAAGGATTTTTTAAGCTAATCATTCTAATAAACCGCCTTCGGCTTCGATGACCTATTCAGTGCTGGTATGCGGACACTATATGGTCCTTATTAACTTCGAACATCACTTGGACGATGGCTGCCTTCAGTGAAGCTAGGGTAGCGGTCCTTGAGGTTCAAATCTGGCGAGTTTGGACGCACATACTGGGTGTTACATAATCGTAAAGATTGTCTCACAGCCATTCTTGGGTGACTTGGGCTTTGTGAGAAGTTGCTGAGTCTTGTTGTGACATGTATGATCTTCCATTGCATCCTTCATCTATCCAGGGTTTGATAACAGTTTCCAGTACCTCAATGTGTCCAACAGCATTCGTTGTATGCTCCTGTAGAAAAAAGTGAGGAGGCATCACATGACCTTCGGTACTCACCACTCCCATAACCATCACAGTTGCTGGAAATTTTGTGTGCCTTACTCTGGGTACTTCAGAAGGATCTGCACATAGCCACCTGATCGTGGTCAAAGTTTTTTTCGTCAGAGAAAAACCAAAGCATGCCTTATTTATGAGGGATTTTCACTTTAAGTAACCGTTTTGAACATATAGGACGGTTTGTTTGTCTTTGCAGACACGAATTGGCTTTCCCTTATTACATAGAAGTTGCATCGAATGTCATTATGTGCCACAGTTCTGAGGTTTTCATTGACAATGTTTTGAACATGTGGTATAAATTCTGGTGTTCTTTTAGTGTCTGAACTTCTTTGCCTTTTGATACAAGTGAAACATTACCATCACATGCCTCCAATTCCAACCGAACTTTGTGTACAAATGATCTTGCAACATTTAGAAAGTTGCTAATTTCTAAATAACTGTGGTTTGCATGTATACCATCTATTACTGCATGTCTTCATTTCTTGAGTTAGCATTAGATCTCGAAAGTATTATCTGAAAAAAAAAAAATGATGCATTAAATAATTTGAAGGTGTAATGAACTAAAAACGAAATGTCCTCAAATACCCCTCGCACGATGTATATCTTTGTCATTCATTCAGTCGAACAGACTCTAAAACTTCAATGTGTAACTTTAACACTCCTACGCTCATGAACACTTTCTCTCTATCTTTTTCTCTCAAACTTATTATTTCTCTTTTTCTGGATTTTATCTTTACACACACAATTTCTGCATGACCAAAAGGAAACGATATCTTTTTGAAGCTATGATTGAAAGAGAAAATTATATTTAAAATGCTACTCATCTAGTAATAAATACTTCAAAAGCTTTGTTTAATGGTGTAAAATTTATCATGAGACAAGAGTCACAATAAACACTTTCTTAGTACAAATACTTCAGTTTCTTACTTTCTTAATAGATAGACATAATATTTCTGTAAAAGATTAGCATACAATAAATATGACTTGACTTGATCGTATATTACAAATAATTAAAATAATTTGCATCCTCCATTGAAAGAAAGACGTCACAAAAAGTTATATAATTTATTTTACATAATATCAATAAATTTTGAAAATATAGCATTATAGTGTTTTTGCTTTGCATCATTTATATCTTCGTATTAATATCTTTCAGTGAGTTTTATCGATTTTTGAATTGGCGAATTGTTTGTTGGGCAAGTAACTTTTTTATTCTAAGTCGCCACCTTACTTTTCAGCCTTATTGGGTTCAATATAATATAGTTAAATTCAAGTATTGATGTTATTTTAATCAACTTTCATAAGCGTTAGCAAGTTATAAGCAATTATGATACGGTAGAACCCACATACCGGAGCTATAATGGCGCCTATCAGTCGTGCTAAGCGAAAGATGTGTTGACAAATATTTTTACAAGTTTTAAATTTTTAATGATAGCAAAAAATATTGCAGTTAAATATCTATTAAGAATTTTGCAAAGAGGATTTCTAAACGTATGCTTACACAGACGTCTCTGATTATTTGCTTACGCTATACGTTTTAGCTTTATTTGACTTTCAATTATATGTTTAGTACATATTTTAAAATCGCGTACGAAAGTTGGGTGCAAAATGAGATAACTTCTCGTAGAATTTCGAAAATAATATGTGTGCCAAAGTATATAGAACTGAAAAAGGTTAGCAATAATACTAATGAATACACTTGCAGATTATCTCTTTATATATCTCATAATAACATGTCTTTGCGTGAAAAAAATTCAACTTAGTGCATAAATATTTCTGTTGTAATTATATTCCTTTTTGATGTTTAGTTAGTGTGATTATGTTTTGTAGGGTTAGAGAAATTGGAAAAGTTAGAAGTTGCGGTCCCTGAGAGTTTTGTTAAAACGTGTATAGTAATCATTTGGGGTATAATATATTGGATAAAGTGTATATGAGCAATAGGCTCATCATAGCTAAGCTAAAAATTTAGAGAGAAATATTAAAGAAAAAGAGTTATAAATTCGTGCCTATGTGCATAAACCCACACATATATAAGCTTGTGCATTGTGAGTACAAACGTATAAAGATACTTATATACAAGAATATGTACATGAGTAGATGCGCGTATTCGCACTTAAAGACGAATTGGCGGAATTTCGTCTATCTTTATGTTGTGAGTTCAGATTCCGCCGAGGTCGACGTTTCCTTTCGTCATTTCAGAGTCAAGAATTTAAGTGTCAGTTGGGTACTCCTGTCGATGTAATCGACTATCCTCCGTTTCTACCCCGAAATTTCTGGTGTTGTGCCAAATTTTGAAGCGAATAAATGCGCGCGCGCGCGCGCGTGTGTGTGTGTACCTGCGCGCGCGTTTGTGAGCGCAGTTTTGTGTCTATACATATATACGTAAAAAGTCGATTTAGCTACATCCTTAGAAGGTAACAATAAACATAACGAAAATTTAGTTAGGAAAACGTAGATCGTCCGTGAGAAAGAAATAAAAAAAGAGAGAAATGAGTAGTAGAAGGAGGAAAAGAGAGTAACGAATAATGGGTAGATATATACGTACATGCAAATGAAAACAAATTCATATATGCTGACATACAAGAAGTTGCATTTGTTTATGTATATATACACGCATATAGATAAGCCCACACATAGATTTATAGCAGTATATATATATATATATATATATATATATATATATATATATATATATATATATATATATATATATATATATATATATCACATAAACGCATATAGATATATATATATATATCTCACACAGCCGCATATATATAATGTGTGTGTGTGTGTGTGTATAATACAAGCGGGCTTAAGATGCATGTGTGTGCTTTAGTATACAGAAATAGGGGACGTAAAGCACTAAGAAAATATAGGCATGTAGACAATAATGTGATTATAGACGTGCTCACATCACAAATTATAACAGCAAAGGAGTATACAGTAGTACAAAGATAATTAAATTCACACACACACACACACACACAAACACACACACACATACACACATAAGCATTGTTCTCTGTAGGAATACAAACAGAAATGTGCAAGTAATTACTTACAGAGATATGTAAGAAGTGTATATGGTATAGATATATGAGGGAAAAAGCGGACAACAAGAAGAGACGAAAATAGAAGCATAAGCGTTAGGGACTAATTTAACGGTAGGTTCATAAGTGCAAGTATTTAGGTAGATTTTCTATATATAGCGGTAACTTCAAAGATGTATATGTGTGTACCAAAATACAACAAATGTGGGACAAACTTAGGCATCTGACATTGTGAATTTGTGAATGAAAATAGTGTGAAATATCTGTAATTCTTATATATTTTATAATGTCAAGAAGCAAATAATCCTTTAACTACAAAATTAAATTTTTGTCATTATTCCACAATGATGTTAAATATCTACCCAACAACAGAATTGATATTTTCTGTAATTCATGTTGCCTCAATAAACTTGACATGTCTCAACAGAAAATAGTGTCAGTTATGACATTCATCAAGAAAGTATAGAGTTGCACATAAATCTGTTTTCCGCATTTATGGATAATGAAACTTTGAGTGGATATATCTGATTTCCATTGTCAGAGGGTTAAGAAAAATCTATCATTCGGAATATAATTTCATAGTTCTCTGTTAAACAATAGCACACTCTTTCCTGTATATCATTTAGTCTTACACAGTATTTGACAGAAATTAAACAGAAGTGAACTAGAACTTAAGAGGTTTGGCATTCAGAGAATGAACATTCCGTACATCTTATGAGAATACAATGACTGCACCCAAGCAATTGAAATTTAGTGAACGAATATTTGGCTTGGTATAATTTCAGTTATTTGTGCTATGTTTATTGTCGGTTTGTTGCGGTTTACCTGTGATGTAAGAGACAATGATTTGGAAAAATTATCAGTTGTAGAATGGGAGGTTCTAACAATGCTTTCATTAACGATAGTCTCATACGATACTTTATGGGAGGAAGTATTTCTTAAATAAAATAAAAGTATATTAGGTATGTGTTAGTAACACGTAAGGTGAATGGAGATTATTCCAAGTAGTTTATGTTTCATAATTCCAGTGACAATTCTGGATCATTCTTTGTTCTGCTTAAAGTGATTCCGTTAAAGAAAATCAATTTTCAAGCGTCTGTAGAAACTGATAGTTTAAACAAACTTGATAGTATTCTTCGCATGGATCTGGATCTGGTCAATAGTGTAGTTTACTATGAATATAACAGAAAACAATTGATTAGATTTAGTAAATGGCGTACAAGTGTAGTAATTATGGCAAAAAAAAAAGAGAATATTTTGAAAAAAAAAATGGATACAAAATTGTTTTCTATGTATTATTCTTAATAATAAACCGAACAAACACCATCATATCCATAATGACTAAACTTGATGTGCGGCAGACATGTCAGCCGTCCATGGAATGGCCGTCGAAGGAAATATTAATGGGATTTCAATTCTTGCAGACGTAGCAACTTTTACCGTTGATTTTCACAATTTTGGTATTACATCGATATCTAAATCATGAGACATTTTACAAGTATAGAACAATGAATTAAAAAGCTTAAACGAACTGCGATTTTCGTTGTAAAATCTGAAACAAAGTCGCAAGCAATGCAAATAACTAAAATAATAGTTTAGTTGAAGTTTTGCGAAATATAGTCAATTCAATAAGAAAGAGAATGTTTGTTTATCATCAACTTGATGCGTGCTTGGATCATACTAGATCTCTGCAGTGGTATTTTAATATCCCTACGCTGGTTTAGATTTAGAAATATTAAATTTGTTATAGTGAGTGTAGCATAATATTTACACTAGTGATCTATATCAAAAATAGAAAGAGAACAAATATCAGAAAGGCACACACACAAGCACACACACACACACGCACTTGCACACCCGCACGCAAACACCATACACACAAACGAATTTAATAATTAATGTAGCTTCACATTTCAAAAGTAATCACATGCTTCACAGTCGAAATATATTTTCAGAAACTTGTAGACTTACCTATGAGGATAGCTCTGTTTTCGAAGTCAAGCATGTCTCCTTTTGTAAGATTTGAGCGAATTACATATATTTGTGAGTGCTGTGTTTCTGCGTGCAGTGTATATATATATATATATATATATATATATATATATATATATATGGGAGAATATACAAATAATAACAACAGACGAGGACAGGTGGTGTAAATAACAAAAGTATATATTAGTATGACGCTCGGGAATACGGAAAGTCTTTGACGTTTCGAGCTACGCTCTTCAACAGAAAGAATACGGAGACAAGGAGAAAAACACGGAGAAAAAAAATTGAATAGTGTTCAGTCAACGGTCAATCATATATATATATATATATATATATATATATATATATATATATATATATATATATATATATATATATATGTGTGTGTGTGTGTGTGTGTGTGTGTATGCGCATGTAAATGTATACGTGTATGTATGTTTATAAATACACACACATGTGTAAGCATATGTTTTCAGTGGTCTAAATTATGCAAGAATGAAAATAGGACTGACATCTCAGTTTGACAGATATATTTCTCAAAATTACATTAAGATATCTTGAAATACTAAAGTGCAAATTTATTCAATAAAATCAGCATTGGCTTCAAATATGGCCTCTCATTGACTTCGGAATCAACTGCAAATCTTCTGGGCGGTCTCCTTGTTTCAGTATGTGAATGCTGCCATAATCTTTGCTATAATCCTTGCCTTCAGACATAATAATAATAAATTGGGTAACAGTCTGGGGATTTAGGTGGCCAAATTTTAGAGGTGATGTGGTCGTTAAAATTTTTTGACAGCCGTGACTGAGTTCTCCTGCTTGTAAAGCATGGTGCAGAGTCCTATTGCCAGATATGAGATCTTCCAGCAACCACCCTCTCTTGACCCAGGGCAGCACTACCTCCTCCAGGTACTTGATGTAGGCCTCCGTGTTGAGTGTGAAGCTGTGTGGGAAAATGAATGGAGGCATAACTTCGCCACCACTAGTGATGACTCCAAACAACATGATGTTGACTGAATGTTTGATTTTAATCACTCTCGGTACATGTGTTGGGGACACGGCAAGCCAACGGTTGTTCTGTGTGTCCACCATCTGATCTTGGCAGAAACTTTTCTCGCTTGAAAAATAACAAAGCGAGTTCAGTTGGAGTTTAAATGCAAGAGTTTGTTCAAAAGATTCATAGCGCGGTATTTTCTCTTGTTCTTGATGGCTTCGGATAAATATTGGCCATTTCTCACCTTGTATGAGGAATACCCAATTTCTTCATGTACTACCTGCCTGATAAGAACCTCACACTCCCCATGACCTAGCGATGGACATGATTGACTTGGAGGGATCGTTGTCAATCATAGCCTGGATGTCACCAACAAATCTAGGAGTTCCATGCTTATCAGAGTGAGTTTTCCGAGTTGCGTACCTTCATAATCCCCATGAGACTCATCCAACTCTTTCCGAATCCTCTTTACTGTCCTCAGATTGATACCCAAACGCTCTGAAATGTTCATATTGGAGTTTGCGGTGCGAATATGAAGCTATTCAGCATGTCGTATTCAAATTGCTGGCACACTGAATTGCGACACGGTGCTGTTTTTCTCACAAACGGTGCCCAACTGAGCTTGCTATAGTAGACAAAATAAAAAAAAAGAAGGTGCATGCGTTAAATGAAAAAATATAAAATGGCGAAAATTAACCATCGCAGCCTCTGTGTGTGTATTATATATATATATATATATATATATATATATATATATATATATATATATATATATATATATATATATATATATATATATATATATATATAATGCAGTTCTTCAATTGCATGAACTAAAATTTGGAAGGGGACTGGATAATGTGCCTACATCAACTTACTTTAGAAGCAGGTACTAATTTTGCCTTATATTTATTCTTAGTGCAAATTTTGAAGAGTGCAGTTCGATTCTAATAGTTATTTTTTTAATGTTGTATTTGAAGTGACAGGGGTGCATATTCTGCAAATGTTGCTTTAGGAGTTCAATAAAGGCAACAACGTAAGAGAAAGTACGAGAAATATTAATGCAGTATATGGGGATCGGACAATAAGCGTAAGCAAGTGTCAGTGGTGGTTCCAGAAATTCCGAGCAGGAAACTACAGTCTAGATTTCGAGCCACATCTTGGAAGATCTGTAGAGCTCGACGAGGACGTCCTGCAAACCCTGGTGGAGCAAAATCCCATTTATTGACACCAGTGTGCCATCGGAAACGACTATCTTTGGTTTCAAAATGAAAGGTTTTCTTCCATCAGGATAATGTTCGACCATATACAGGGAGGATGACATTCTAAAAGCTGGAGCCGTTTGAATGGGAAATGATGCCCTACTCTCCATATTCGCCGGACATTGCACAATCTAATTAATATTTATGCTACTGTCTTCATAACCATTTGGACAGAAGAAATATGAATTCTGTAGACGAGCTCAGAACAGTACTGGTGGAGCATTTTTCGTCACGTACAAGTGAATTTTGGAAGAGGAGCCTTGCAAGTCTACCAGATAGAAGGAAAAGCATTGTAGAAAATGAGCGAGAGTATATTTTAGAATAAAATTAACTTTGTTCATCTTAAATTTGAAAAGTAAAAGAAGTATAAAAAAACTGCATTATTCATGGGATCTTGCCGAACATACGTATATATATATATATATATATATATATGTGTGTGTGTGTGTGTGTGTGTGTGTGTGTGTGTGTGTGTGTGTGTGTGTGTGTGTGTGTGTGTGTGTGTGTGTGTGTGTGTGTGTGTGTGTGTATGTGTGTGTGTGTGTTTGTGTGTGTGTGTGTGTGTTTGTGTGTGTGTGTGTGTGTGTGTGTGTGTGTGTGTGTGTACATGCTTACTTTCAAATATGATACCCTCACACATACATAGATATTGAAATGAATTCTCGTCAGCATTTGAATGCTCCTGACATAAAATGTATTAACATTAATTCCCTATATGCACATATACATGCGCGCGTATGTAAAGAATTAATTTTGATTGCATGTAATAATTTAGTAGTTAATCTGTCATTTGCTAAGAAAACAGTGTGTAGGCATGTCAGCTTTGATAACCATTTTCTCAGATTAGGAAGTGTCACAAAGGAAATACAGTTTCTGCAGTTGTAATTGAGATTTTGTTTTATACAAAGACTCTTCTGTATCCCTAACACACTTGCATATTTATTTACATTTATCCGCATTCTCGTACATCTATGAACACATATAAATATATACATGTATGTATATGTGATTGTATATACGTATGGATATAAGTATACAATTTTGCTTAAAAATACATGTATGCTCTTGGCAGATATACACATATCGGATGACTTAGTTTAATAAAGTTTTCCGGCAGTGCTTAGTCTATGTCTCTGTGTGCTAGCTCATAAACACGTATCTTAAGTTTACTTGCGCTATCATTTCATTATTACCAATGAACACACGCACACACACACACACACGCACATATTTTGTCGGTGAGGGTACCCATTTACTTGTTCCATTTAGCCTTCGTTCGTGCTTTTGCTTGTTCGTCTTTATATATGATATTCGTTATCTCCTCAGTGATTTCATAAATTAAATATAATAAGGACGTTGTTTTTAAAAAGCTAGTTATATGTCAGAAACATTAGTATCCGCACTAGCAAACTCAATTTAGTGTCCATTTTACTGGAGAATTGCATAATCCTAACTGCGCAATTGCTTCAACATCTGCAGTGCAGTTTACTGCTGTATTATATATGTATTTATGAATAACGAATATGTGTGGGTGCCATTATGAATGCTGAGTCATCCATGTAATGTGTTATTAACGTTTATGTTATGTATAAAGGCTAAATATTTATCTGCTGAGGTGAGGACGATTGCATTTGTGAAGACGGAAATGGAGAGCACATTAGTATCTTGAATGTATTTAATACATGTACGGATGTGCGTATGTATATAAGATTCAGTCTTACCAAGTACCTGTGTGTATATGGGTTTCTGTATCCGAGTAGATGAATGGCAGCGGGTATTTAATTATATGTATACGCATATCCGGCTTTATTAATCAGTTCTCTTATAGAATAAAAATATTTCTTAGCATCTTATTTATTTTAAAATGCTTGTAAACAAACACGATGGGATTTATCTGGTTTTATATTTAACGCCCAAAGTTCTCAATTGCTAACGTGTGTTTGCTTTTTCAGAGTTCGTCAGCGTAATTTCCAAATTTAAACACTTCAAGTGGCATAATTGTGCAGCCATGGAAATCAGATTCGTTGAGGGCAGAAAACAAATTTTCAAGCAATATTTCTTTATTAACACATTAGTATGATCCTACATATCTTTTGCGTCACGCCAATGGAAAGTAACACGAATGAGTAACAAAGTAATCAATTGTTGGTTATAATTATACAGGTAGAGGCGGCAGCGGGGTCTTTGCCCTCATAGTGTTGCAAGTACACCAATACAGAGTAAAAGAGGAATGGAAAAATATAGATATGTAAAGAGAGAGAGAGAGAGATGAGAGAGAGAGAGAGAGACATGAGAGAGAGACACAAGATTGATATTCAAAAAAAGACAGAAAACAGGAGGGAAAGGCGAGAGACAGTGAACACTTTAGAGAAAACAAATAGAAAATAGAAAATAAGACTTGATAGCAGTAAATGATGATGGGCTGGTGGTGGTTACAATATTTATTGTGACAGAAGTTGTTTGTTGTGGTTGGTTGTTATGTTTGCCTTGATGGTGACAACAACATTACTAAACGACAATTAGTTGCACTAAATCATACTATACATTTTGTAACTTAAATCTACTCTGCACACACAGCTCCTTTCATACAATCATCAGCATCGCCAACGTTAAGTAACACTCTGCCGACATTATTACCATAACAAACTATTACAGTTCCCAATGTCTGTATATATGTACTTGTTTGTGTGTTTGTATAACTGTGTGTGTTTGTGTGTGAGTGTGTGTGTGTCATAGCCTCCACTTCTTTCTTCCGCTTCTCAATCTCTAACACAAAACAAATACAGTTCTCCATTTTCTCAAGCAAAGCGTATACGTTTTCCATGGTTTCGCTCGTTTATTTCATAAGGCAAATGAAAAGGCAATTCAGGTGTTTTGAATATATATGACTTATCCTTATTCCTTTAGCTCGCACTTTTTGCTTTGCTCATCTTAAAGCTTAAGCTCCTAGCTTACAGGAAGAGTACAACCTTTTCTCTGCGTGATGCTACACCCTACAAGGGACAGACAATTGTAAACGTAAAATTGGGAAAAATATAGGAAAAAATAATCTTGCTTTGATCGCTATGACTTCGTATTAAAAGAATAACAAAAATCCTTTAAGTGGATTCGTCACAGTTATATTCACCACCAGCCGTGACTGCAGAACTAAAAGTATTCAGTATGTTGAAAATTTAACGTGGTAAATACGAAAAGGATATGCAACTCGAATAATAGAGCATTCACTAAATAGGAAATGGTGAACCATGACAAATATTCACTTGTTCATGAAATTTGGTTTTTCAAATTTTGTAAGGAAGGAAATCGAAAAATCAGATATAATGAAAATACTTAACTTAGCCTGGATTTCTATCGCCTTTATGTATTCACAGCGATGCCCTCTCTCTCTCTCTCTCTCTCTCTCTCTCTCTCTCTCATACACACACACACACACACACACATAAAAACGCAATTTCTGTGTGCGTTTGTATTGTATATGAATTATAATACCGGAACAATTATAAACATACGTCTATTTATGTCGAACAAATGAGAAAAAACTGCTCAATACATATAGTGGATTATATGTCTTTTTTTTATTGTAACTGAAGTTGATGCTTGTGTCGGGACTGAAGTTTTATGCCAATGTGATCTTCATGTGATGTTATCTAATGTTGCGGATGTAGCAAAGTAAAACATACCGAACTCTTTTACAGACTACTATCATTAGAAAAGATTGTATGAGTGACAATAGTTTACAAATTGTCAATTGCCTGTAATTTAGTTTAATTCCATGCAGTTGAATGGAAATACTCTTGCATATTTCTCTGATGTGCAGTAAAAGCATACTATATATATATGTGTGTGTGTGTGTGTGTGTTAAATTAAGTACATTATTTTAAAAGCAAATTTGAGAGTAACAATGAAACATTTTAAATTATCCGACATCGTTGTCAAAATAATTCGCGTGAGTAAAACTGACGAATTGTGACACAAGGGATGTAGAGACATAACTTTCCCGATGAAACTAAGTAATGTGGTGCGGAGTGAATACATTTGACCACTACTGTCTTGTTCGCTGAGTTATCTGAATGTAATATATATATATATATATAAATACACACACACACACACACACACACACACACACATACACCTACAATTATACACATATATATAACTAGTATGTAATATTAATTCTATTTTATTTTCTTTCTTTCTTTTCAGTTCTGGGTGTTGTTGTTGTTGTTGGTTTTTCTATCGAAAAAATGTCTTTCAACAATACTATAATACGTTGCGAATAAACTCGACTGGATCTACTTCTGAGTACCTGATTGCCTGTCTGCCTAGTAATGACTTGAACCATCCTTAATTCATCAAACGGTAAACTTCATATTTGTTTATATTCGTTTTGAAATTCTCTATGTCTTTTGTTGGTCCACTTCGTTTCTTTCATCCTATTTTCCTAAATTAATTTCTCTCATCTCGCGTATTTCACTAAAATAGACTTTATATTCGTATCAAATATACTTTCAGTTCTGTTGACAAAGAGTTTGATAACAATATAGTTGAAACGGAAAAAAATTATCAAGTGTCCTTCGATGCCGATTCAGTCAAACGACATATAAAGATATATCGGATTCATTTAGCGTTCTCATTAGGACCATATCAATCATATTACCAGTCAAGCTGTTTAATTCTTGAATGACTAATTATGATATTTATAGTAAACCAATTCTAGCCTAATCACAGGGTCAGGCTTTTCCGTAGGAATGAGTATAGTCAGTTAAAGCGACTGCACACCTTATCTGTCATCCTTTCCTGCGATCTGTGTTCATATATATATATATATATATATATATATATATATATATGTATATATGTATATATATATATATATATATATATATATATATATATATATATATATATATATGTATATATATATATATATATATATATATATATATATATATATATATATATATATATATATATATATACACATACACACAACAAATGTCATATATATATATATATATAGAGAGAGAGAGAGAGAGAGATTATGGGTGATAGTGGTGTCACAGCCTTGGTTTGTTTATCTCATTGCGAAAAGTAATTCCTTATATGTATAAATATATAAATATATGTATGTGTGTATGTGTGTGTGTGTGTGTGTGTGTATGTGTGTGTGTCTGTGTGTCTGTCTGTCTGTCTATGTTTGGTGTGTTTACGTTCTTCTAACTTAGCGGTTCTGCAAAAGAGACCGATGGAATAAGTACTAGACTTATAAAGAATAAGTTCTGGCGTCGATTTGTTCGACTAGAGGTGGCGCTCCGGCATGGCCGCACTCAAATGACCGAAACAAATAAATGAAAATAATAAAAGAATATATATATATATATATATATATATATATATATATATATATATATATATATATATATATATATATAGATAGATAGATAGATAGATAGATACATAGATAGATAGAATGGATGTGTATATATGTATGTATATCAACATATAGCTATATGGATGTACGTAATTAAATAATGTTAGTTGCAGACAAAACTAATTAGAATTCCATAAATATACAAATTTCTTTAGCAAGTAATTATTCTTCTTTCTTTATCTTCCTTTTTTACAATGCATTTCTGTGTTATGTTCTTGACATTCGGTTGCTAATTCAAGCCGGTCAAACGAGTCCACAGCGGAGGAGCCGATGTGAAGAACTCCATGCGTTTGCTAGAAAATGCAATCATATCTCCCTCGGTTCAGAGTCTCAGAAAAGTACACGTTGAAAACTGAGGCTACATTTGCTGCACACAGAAAAAAAGCAAAAAGAAAAAAAACAGGATGTCTCAAAAGTATAATTAATCAGAAGTAACTAGGGACAAAACCACGCCAACTACGTACAAAACTATTTCGTTGGCTAGTCAACTGAAACTGTAAAATATACCGTTTGGGGAAACTAATGTGTGCCCCAGATTCGTTTCTCCAACCAGAAGATTAATTAAGCTAAATAACATATATAATGATTAAATGTGATTGTGGGTAATGAAGCTGTTGAGTTTTCCTTGCCCTAATGTTGGGCGAAAGACACTTATAACTAGGTTAATATGTGAAGATATTATCAATTGCGTGTGAAATGGTATTGGGTGAGAATACTGTAATTATATTCAGATTTGTGTTTCTCTGTAACTTTTGACTTAAGTTGCCCACTTAGCCCGTTTATTTAATTGGTTTATTAATATTATAATTTAGCCACTTAACTGCTAATATACTTACACAAACATCTGTATGTGACAATATATATATATATATATATATATATATATATATATATATATATATATACGCTCATTCATGATGTATGTATACACTTCTTTACAAAGTCATATCACAATATTTAATAACTATATATACTTAGTCAGTTGTGAAATTTGACTTCGTGGTTCAGCCACAGGAATTTTAACAGCTTGAGAAACACAATAAACTCCAAATCGACGAGGTTCACTTCTCCTTAAATGCTCATCAGGGATTGCTTATCTCCGCTTTCCAAAACAGCGGAAAATAAATATCGTGCCAGGTATTTCGTCCTAATACTGAAAGAACGATGGTTCTGTGTATATATACCCACAGTTGTTCTACAATTATGTTGAGGAACATACAGCCGCGCGCGCGCACACACATACACACACACACACACTTACGTGCGCGCGCATGTTGTATGGGAATGAAACCTACAAATGTTTAAAACAATTTGACTGCGAAAGGAAACCTCATAATTGAATTTTTGGTTCTTGTTTCAAATTAATAGGTTTAAATTTTCTGGTTTCGTGTTCTACTGAAATTCGTCAGAGATCTTTGATCTTTTTGACGACTGAGCTGCTACAAAGAAAGCAGTATAGAACTACCAGTGAAGTATGTGTTGAAAAAAGTGCGACATTTAAGTATATGTAAAAATTTCGTCTTCCATATTTATGCATATTCCACGTTCAAATGGTACGCCAGTTTCTTATATACATGAGAGAGAGAGAGAGAGAGAGAGAGAGAGAGAGAGAGAGAGAGAAAGAGAGAGAGAGAGAGAGAGATGAGTGTAAGTGTGTGTGTTTGCGTGAATATATGCATACACCCATATGCATATAGTAAGCATAATTTTGTGTGTAAATAAGCAGTTTTCAAGTAGCCAATTAATTAAATATTTATTTTTTAAACAACCTTAAACCAGCATTGCTTTGAGCATTTCTTTACGATGTTGAGTAGAAATATTAAGTGTAGGGAAGTTGTTGACGAAGAAGGAAGAAAAAAAAATAGAAATAGTAGATGGGAAATATGTTGTTTAAAATTGAACAGAGGAATTGAGAAGCCAGAATAGGATGTAAAGGGAAGATTAATAATAATAAAAATATTTTGTTTTCATTTTCTTGATATACTATTAATAATAATAATGATAAGACTTATATTTAATTTGCTACCAGGGTACATGCAATAACGTGTCGCAGAAGCGTTTTCAGGGAGTGTAGAAATGTACATAGGATATGAAAAAAAATGGGTTTGGCCAAATATCATAGACTTACAGAATCTAGACTAAATTCTGTATAAATACGGTTAGAATTCATGAATATGAATACACGTACCTAATCAAAACAGACGTTGTCGTGTATGTATGGTAGAGGCTTAGGTGTCAGGATGTTGGACTCTTGCTCGTTAGATTGTGCTTTCGATTCATGGTCCTGGCGACGAGCAGAGTTCTTGAGCAAAACATTCATTTCACATTACTTCAGTCTACTTAATTGACAAAAATAGGTAATCCTGCGACAAATATACGCGTGAGAAATATACGCGCCAGCATCCCGTGCGGGTCAGGAATATATACGCCAGCGTCCTGTTGAGGTGGGAAATATAGACGCCAGCGTCCCATCCAGGTTAGGAATATATACGCTAACAACCGTAGAGGTGGGGGAATATATACGCCAGGGAAATTGGGAAACCGCCCCTATGAGTTTATATGGCTCGGAATGGAACTTTGCTTTTTACTTTCTGTGTGTTTGTTTGTTTGTGCGCGCGTGTCTGTATGAACGAAACAGCCATTTGAACTACATATGATTGTTCTATCGTTTACATTTTCTTCTAAATGAGATATCATTCCCTTTTGAATCAGGACATTATCTTTTCCTTCATCATGCACGTCATTCTGGATGTTCTTTACCTTTTTCTTTTTTCGGGTCGTAAAACACTTCACGTTGACTTACAATGTGTTCCTTCGTTTATTTCACTTGTCTTTGGTAAGGACTTGTTCTTTTATCATTTCTGTCTTTCATTCGCTGATTGCCTTGAATGGTCTTCCATTCCTTTTCAGCCTTGTCATCATTCGGAAACAGCAGAGTGGTACTATACACGACTTCTTGCTCACCGGTTTCTAGCTCTGATTTTCAAAGGAATATCGACAAATGTTTTCTTGAAACATGAGCTACGTTTGCTAGCTCAGCTGCTACACAACTCTCTCTCTGTCTCTATCTCTCTCACTCTCTCTTCCTCTCTATCTATCTATCTCTCAGGTTCTCTCTCTATCAATCTCTATCTCTATATTTCTGTCTTTCTCCCTCCCTTCTTCCTCCCTTCCTTCTGCCTTGCGTCGGAAGTTTCACCTCGTGGCCTTCTTATAATACTGAGCTGATTCATATCTCCCCCCCCCACACACAAATAACACATATTCCCAAATACATATAACAAAATTGCACGTTCTTCACTGCATCAGCAATTAATAGTTTCGTTCGGTACCCAAGATATAATAATATCCAGTTTAACTTTCTGGTCTTTCGGATTCATTAACGCTTGCATTTCCAACACAGTCAGACAGTATCCTTTCAATCACATAATGTTTCTTGTTACTCCTTCCCTCACTTGTGTGTACTATAACGCAAAGATGACTACGAGCCAAAATCGAACATCGTTTCTGATGTCCCAAGCTATGACTCTTGTACTCCATCTCACCTATAATTTACAGCACCAGCCTTTGGATAATTTTGTGGCTCATAAACTCAGTTCGTCATATTGCCTGACAGACGAAAGACCACTAAGCATTTCGCCCGGCGTGCTAACGTTTCTTGCCAGCTCGCTGCCTCCATAATGATGATAATAATAATCCTTTCCACTACAGGGACAATGCCTAAAATTTTGGAGATGTCAAGTCGATTACGCCGAGCTCCAGTGTTCAACTGGTACTTATTTCATCGAGCCCGAAAAGATGAAAGGTACTCGGGGCATTTCAACTCAGATCGTATAATATCAAAAGAATTGCCGCTAAGCATATCTTCCAGCATGCTAACGACTGTACCTGTTAACTGACTCCATAATAATAATGATAATGATTGTAATTGTGATGGGCAGAAGGAGGAAAATAATTTTTTTAAAGTCAATGTAAGTTTTGGAGGCGAATTTGAATATTGACAGTCTTCCATTGATAGCAACAACCTCTGCACATCAGAGTTCAAGCCATGACCATCGTATCCTCTTTTCATATATAATATATTGTAATTAAGAATATTTTATTTATTGTGATTTTACTTTTATTTAAGGTGATATTTAATTGGAGTGAAAGCGATTTTGTGGCCGTATTTAGTAGGTCGTATGAGCAGATATATTCTTTTGCTACTGTTTATGAAATTGGTGATGGTTAGGCGCGTTAGGTCTCTGCATGATGGTCATAATGATAATTATGAGAATGTTAGTGATGATGGGGAAAAGGAAGAGGAAAAGTAGAAGGATAAGCAGATCATATAACTATGAAGAAGATTGTAATAACGATGATGATGATAATAAGTTGGGGGAGAAGGCATGATGAACGACTAGAGAAATTATACCAATAAAAAGAAAAAGTAATTAAAAGAGAAAATGCAATTGAAGGGGAACAGAAAGAAGAACGATGAGGTAGAGATGGAGGTGTAAGAGGGAAAAGAAAACGATAAATGAAAGGAGCATTAGTGAGAGAAAATCCTACGGGATTTATATCACTTAAACATGAAATCTAAATAAAATTAAAAACCAAAATGAAAAACTGAAAACTATAAATCAAAATCTTAAAAGAAATTTGAATACAGAGGCTTAGATATTTATCTCAACTTATAAAGGGAATTGGAAATTCTATCAGATATCAGAAGTTGAAATCTCTTGAGATGTGTTCGAAACCTTTTAATGGTTTATTAATAGGTGGAGCCGTAATCAGCAGAAGTGTCAGAAACATGTTGTAGAAGACGGTAATTAAAAACAGGTGTAAAGTTTATTTGGATTGTGAGAGATTCCTACTAAGCGAATTTGATTACTTTTCTTGTTGTTTTTGTTGAGTTTATTATTGCTGTTATTAATATTGCTGTTAGTGGCATTGAGGTAGTGATAATGGCAGTAAGTGTAGCAGCAGCAGCATACTCTTCATCATCATCATCATCATTATCAAACAGTGGTATTAGTTGCAGTAATAGTAGGAATTTGATTATTTCAAAATTTTACTTCGTTTTACAGTGCCTATATAGTTTAATTTTACAGAGATGAGAAAACAACAATAGAAGAGAAAGAATCGCATATTGGAAATAAAAAAATGCTGAAATACACACTATCTCATACATTTATATACTCGTATACAGACACACACACACACACATGCACGCGCGTACACAAACACTCACACTGTTTATGAAATCATTTTCTTGTGACTCGTCGTAAATGCAGTTTGGTTTAAATACGCGATGCGCAATAACAGATGAATCGAGTCTTCTTCATTTGTTTGCCAGAGATCAAT
>NC_142928.1:143743422-143753422 GCF_046866305.1 Octopus bimaculoides
GGGATAATTGCGCCGTAAAATCGCTAATATCTTGAGGAAAGACACTCTTCATGATTCAGTTGTGTATAGACTAAACCTAAAAAGAAACAAATAAACAAGAAGATGGAAAATAGTTATGGAAGGTATGGCTTTTTCCGTGATTCTCACACATATGAAAAACATCTGATATGGTGATAAATAGAAATAACAAGACAATAATTTATTAAAGCTTAATTTCTTTTCTCGATTATTTTGTGATACATCCATATAAACAAACTTTACATTTTTCCGCCAGGATGTACCATATCTCGTAGGAGGAAATTTAAATGCAAATAAACTTGGAAAGTAAATAACAGTTGAGACAGATAGTCACTCATAGACTAACCAAATCATTTAGATTACGTCAGTTACTTTTGATGTCTAACAAGTGCAAATTACATTTACACCAATTTTATCCCGGACTAAACTTTTAATGTATCCTGCATTATTTTGCTTTTTAACAGTAAGGTGTGCAATTTGAGGGATATTTGTTTGCTACTTCAAGCATATCACCGGTCGAGTACAGGCTCTTTATGTATTAGTGGGAAGCGTGAGGATCGATTGAAATCGATGCTACCACTTCTTAACAACAAATCTGTGTTCATGTACCATTGTAAGAAATCGATATAAAGTAAAATGATCACTTGTATGGTGTCCAAAGAAATATATTGAGAAAAAATATTGTTTCACTAATTGCTAACAAATTACACTTTCGATCTAATGAGGTAAACTTTTGTTGATGTTTAGCTCCAAGTCAAACATGATCGAGCATGATACGTGATCAAAGGATTTGCTGATGGGCCCCTCATATATAAGATTATATAGTAACTGATGCATAATTTCCTTACTGCAGCAAAGCTTAATGATTTGCGAGAAACTTAGCTGCTATAAATAGAAGGTCCAGAAACTCTCGCGAGATTTTACTTTTGCGTTGTCGAGTTGATGTTCTTTCTACAGGGATTAATTGTTACTGTGCACTAGTTGCTTCCGGAATCTTACCGGGAAGGTCCGCAACACCATGCATCTTTGCAATAGAATATAACATATACTCAGACATATTTAAGCAGCTATATATCGTAACTTGGACATATCTCATATATAGTAGGAGCATCAATTAGTTTCCTTTTCACTTTCACGTTTAAAGAACAGTTGGAATTTCGGGGTATGGTAAAATCATATATAAAACAAAACAACAAAATCATTCCAAATGATATGAGTGGACAATCCTAACACAGCGAAATAATAGCTAAGCGAAGAGAAAATTTCTTTGTTATGGGAGTATGATATATCTCTCTCGACTCAAGCATTTTGACGTAATATTTACTATCCTGAAAAATAGGTGAGTGAAACTAAAACATTTAACCGGTCCTGTCATGCTGCATATCTCCCAATGTATGCAGAGTCGTGCATTGAAGAAAGTCACTGAACAATCATGCAGTTTTCGATTCCGACATACGTTTCAGCTCCTTATGCAAGCCTATGTCATGGTAAATAGTAGAATCAAAATCAAATTGTAATGATATTCAATATTCATGATTAGTGAACATAAACATAGATAAATTTTAGATAAAATATTTAACAATGAATTTGTTTTTGCATACTGTCCACCTATCTACACATGTCCCTGTCAATGCACATACTTTCTAACCTATAGAAGTAAACTTTGATATCAACTCCGATTGCTTAGACTATGTAGACAATTCTGAAACCAAGGTTGCTGAAGTAAAAATGTAGAAGCTTCTGAAATTAATTTTCCTTGAGGAGAGAAACATGACCTATCACCTTGATTATTACAAGAAAGTCGGACCTCGACGCTTTTATGGCATCCATTGTATTGTACAACTTTGAATCTAATATCCAGATGTGCCTTCTCAATCACGCCTACAGTCTTGAACGTCACGCCAAGAAAGGGTCATTTGTATTGTTCTTCTTCATGTCTCAGTTCTAAGAATTGGAATAAAATATATTAGCTACAAATAAAGAAATATACCTGATTACACATATTCATACAACCATATACACCTTTAGATACATAGATACATACATATATATGTGTGTGTATATATACATATATATATATATATATATATATATATATATATATATATATATATATATATATATATATATATATATATATATATACACACAAATAAATATATATATTATGTATGTATGTTTGGATAGATAAATAGATAGATAGATACATACGTACATACACATCCCTGCAAGCATTACCGTTCGTTACAGCTGAAGAAATCGTTTCACCTATAAACCGTACTGAATTCACCTAGTCAAGCAAAATCCGTCACCTTTAACTATGTCCTAACAAGGGCTGCAAGAAGAACCCATTCTGTTCAGACTAATAGGAAGAAAAAGAACAGGTTATTAAATCTGGCAGTAATAATCAGGCTGAAGACATCCATCCCTGCCATTCGTTTATAATAAATTTCCTCCAGCAAACTAAAGATAAGATATTCAGTCGGCGTAGAGAGGAAAGCCATATGTTACGAAGCTGGAGAAAATAAATAATGAGTCAGACAGACGGTCACTCGCAGACACTAAACAAATCAGATAAACTGCATCAGCCACCACCGAGGTCTAATAATAGAATCAACCAGCGCCATACCATTTACACCATGTACACAGTCAGACTTGGCCGAAACACCTTTCATCGGCACAAACATTTCACTAACACTTCAACCCTTCCATTCCTGCAGGCATCCACTAACATGATCTGGTAAAGTGCCAAATACATCTTCACATAAGCACTCTGGTCCTCTGCCCTCACCTTTCAACCGGTTCAAAGATGGAAGGTGTGCGGCCGCTTTGAGCTGAGTGTATGGTGCGGTGAGGATAGCGGTGTGAGCATTCTAAAGAATTAAATTATTTGTAATATTGATACTAGCAGGGGAATGTCTGCACACACGTTTACAAACTTATGCAATAGACGCGTAGATACACACACACACACAAACACACACACACACACACACACACACACACACACACACACATACACGCGGGTATGGAAGTACATGGAAGAGCACAAACATATTACAAAACAGCTGTCATATGATCAGCTTTATCAACATTGCCAAACATTCAACACACATAGGAAAGATAGCTTAAGAGTGTTGGTTAGTGTAGATGTAATCAATCTTTGTATCAGTGCATATGTGGCACATGCAAACACAGACACACGCTTCCGCACTCAAACAGACACATATGTACACAAAACGCAAATACTCAGTCACACGAAATGCATGTTCATATTCTGATTTACATTTATGCATACAGATTCTTCGTGACTCTAATGTTATAGAAATACACGCAAATACAAAAATATGCGTACACAAACATCCATCAATATGTATGTGTACATCCCCTAACACATGTGTGTGTGTGTGTGAATATACGTTTTTAAGCATGGTGTATGTCTGTTCCAATATTCATGAGTAAATATGCTATTTCTCATAAGCTGAAAATCTGTACTAGAACGCAAGCTAAGCACATATGAGCCAAATAGATACAGCAACAAAGATTAAATTTATATACTGTACTATGTAGTACTACTTGAGAAAAATATAGGTAAAGATAATAAAATATGTAGGCAACTGTATTTAAATATGTATGTCATAGCATTTAGTATACATTTATAGAAACAACGGAGTGCTCAATAAATGCAAAGGTCTAAAGCTATCAAATTTCAATGTAATATATGTACACACACCCACACACACACACACACACACACACACACATACACACACACACACACACACACATATATATATATATTGCGAAACCGTATGTTGCAATATGCATTGTTATATTTCGAGATGGTAATTTTTTTTTTTTTGCGAAATAAACATACGCACTATACATTCTTCGTTGACTCGTTTATTACTATTCTTATTTTAACTAATTTCCATTGTCTGGAAATCTTAATTCACACATCTGCGACTTCTACTGCGATCCTTTGCGTCCGTGTGTATGCATCATCCTGCTCTTGTTAGTTCATTCTCTGGATGGAAAGGGTCGCGGAAGTGGTTGCAGGTGTATGAAGTAAGATTTTCGGACAATAGACATCATTTAAAATTTAAATTACAAACAATAATGGCGGCTCACCATAAGTAAATTACGGAAGAGGCGCGCTAAGCAGTGATAAGTGAAATTGCAATGGTATTATCGGTCCGAATATGCTTAATGTACGTTCGAACTGGGGAACAAGCTTGAGTAGCTTGCTCCCTAGTTCGAGTCTGCATCAAACATTTGGGTATGTTTATAAGTTTATGTCCTACCCTCAACAGCATATTCATTCTGCAAAAACATTTTAGCCAGGGTAGTGACAGAAATGGGTTGTTGATAGCATTGAATGTTACATTTGCATCAGAAACGGGTTATCTAATGGCGAACACTATTTTAATCATCGTGTTTTCTTATTTGGCTACAGATGTTTTCCAAAACAGGGATGATGGCGTCGCCATGTGCTTTCGTATTTGTAACACAGTTTCCAATAAGGTGAGGAAACTGAAGGATGACCCTATGTTTTCCTGTGCACAAATTGTGTTTGTCATGGTTGTCTGACCCTCGGCACACTGAGTTATAAATGCATGACCAGATTTTTTTTTCTGCTGGCAAAGAGTTTGGCAGAAAAATGGAAGTTATATACCAGCCTGACTTTCACAAGACCGTTGAAGGTTCACTTAGGGTATCACTAACGCAAGAACATTCGAAATTGACAATAAAGACAGAGTTATGAAAATTGACATCGCGTTCAGTAGACTTGGAAAAACATCTGGGAAAAGAGGAGTATCAGCCTCAAAGCAAGTTGAAAAGTACAGAGCGGTGCTTTGCCAACTATCTCTGATAACGTTTTTTATATCACGTAGTGTTACCCGGCATCCACACTCTCTAACGTAAGTCATCTTGTCGGAATGGACTTGAAAATGCATCTGGAAATATCATTCCTACAATATGTTGCTTCCGTGAGTGAGGATGTTCGGGTGATAGTCGTATCAAATACTACAAGCACATGTTTCAATGCTTCCCTAAATTATTTGAGAAAAAAATACATAGCCTTATTTTGACAGGTCTACCTATTACAGTTTTATGGGGAATTGTGGAATATCATCTGATAAATAGACCAGGAGCAGACAATCTCAGACGTGGAATTATTTCCATAAGTCCAAAGCTGTACGTATATTAGTAATGGGATTTCGTTAATTCAGCCCAACGTGCAACAACTTATTTTCAACCTATATTGGTGTTGTTATTAGCTGAAATCATCAGAATAATGAAATCCATGAACTGAGTCATCGTTATCGTCTTAGAGATGAACGAATATGTCTACTCGCTCAAACTTTGGTTTTCCAAATGAAACAATATATTGGCCACTAATAAATGCTGAAATTACTTTCATTGTGTAACACTTCCGCTTTGTACGTTTCTCTACCAAAATCGTATATACATTTTAGTCTGAACAGTAATACCAACGGAATTACATGGAAAAGTTCAGAGGTGTAAAGAATATATGTGACCTGGTGCCAAAGTTAGAAATCAGTATAAAATCGACCTAAATTCTAAATCTCCTATCAACGTTTTGGTCGTAATTGTTTAGTTACAGGATTACTCTGATTAATGATATCTATGAGCGAAATTTATGTAAACGCAGATAATTTGTATTCACTTACTGTAATTAGAACATTCTATACAGTGTACTATATTTAGACCGCATATATGATTTATAAAATACTTATGATTTATTCTATGACGGTCATATTATTGTTAATGAAAATCTATTGTAGCGGTACTAAGCTGTAGGTTATCCTTGACCTACGGCACTACAGCTTTGTTAGAAGCTTGGTCATGCATTCTGATATTTTATATTCATATTTTTACACATATTTTGAAAGGAACCTTTGCGCTTTGTGTTAAGTTTGGCGTAATTTGGTGGGATGGGAGATATCACTGCTAATATTTACTCGCAAGGCATCAGACGCAAATATAGTCGCTGGTGAGAGATTATTGTATAAATAATAATGTTGTTTATCTCCTGGTTTTGTTGTGGGAGCTGCAATTGATATTCATTTCAAACATGAAGTGCTCATATTTTATCGTAGCCTATATTATTCTTTTGGCTTTCTTTGTATATCTATTTGAATTCTATTCATATTATATTACAAAATTGTGATAACTTCACCTTTCATCATTTTATTTTCCCTGCGGAAATGTATAAAAAAAATTGGTGTAATACGAATGTCAGATAGATAGATAGATAGATAGATAGATAGATAGATAGATAGATAGATAGATAGAGAGGGAGCGAGGGAGGGAGAGAGTAAGTAAAGTGGTGTGTGAATTAGAGAAATTCTAATTCAATCATTTCGTAATTTTTTTCGTCAACTGTATGATTAATGAAATTTTACAAGAACAGGTTGAGAAAATTAATTTAAAATACTGCCTATGATATTTCTGTATATGGAAGATATATGAATATATATATATATATAATATATATATATATATATATATATATATATGTGTGTGTGTGTGTGTGTGTGTGTGTGGGTGTGTGGGTGTGTGTGTGTGTGTGTGTGTGTGTGTGTGTATGTATGTATGTTTACTTTCCTATATGTAAATGCATACGTAGAAAAAGTATGTGTATGTGTGTACTTTAATGTGTATGGCTTACTTCTCCAAATATGATTAAAATTAGCGTCATTAATTATTGAGGCAGTGAAAGGATTTCGCAAAAACTGTAAACACACATTCTTAAATTTCAACTCAATTCAAAATGAATGGTATACAGCCATATTTCATTTTCAAAATTGCATAGTGTTTTCATGCTGGAATAAATATAAGCAAATTAATTGCAAGAATTTTACTGCGTTCACTTGTTTTTCTGTTTTTAAAATTCATTTTTCTACTATTTATTTTTGATATCTTGAAAATTCTATATTTCCTATGATGTAGGTTTTACTTTCAAATTTTAACATTTATTTCGCAAATTCTGTCAGAGAGTGATGATTATCTATCATACAATCTTATTTCACTTCGTTCAGAAATCATTAACGCTACACCATTTTAAGTAATCGATGGCTTTCAGGGGATGATGTAAAAGTAGATGCATGAGTAGCAATGAAAAAAAAAAACAAAAAAAAACAGATACGCAGCTTCTCCCCTTTCGGGGACTTACAATTAAATGCCTATTGCAGAAATAAGTTACCTTATAGACCGTAATTGACGATTGTATGAATATATTTCATACAGTTTGCATCAAAACTTTAATTAGAAGCTCTTATGTGGTGAGAAAAATACTACTATGAATATGTTAAATACTAAGGCATGTATGAGTGACAACTTTGAGCATGTTACAGTCATATTAGCGCTTTTAAGCGAAGGAAAGGTTCCAGCGTAGTTGCTAAATTACCAAGTAGGCAATGGTAATTATTTTACTACAACACCTTTCTATATACACGCCACTTCCCCCATAAAAACTGAAAACATAGCGCTTAGATTTAAAGTGTATGCGATGAGTTGTACTTTTCTTTCTCTCGTCCTTCTATTTAATTTAATATGAAACAGCCTTTTTCTTTTTTTATTTCCTCGCTCTAGGCAATTATTAGCACTGACAAAATTATTAACGCTGACGTAATGTTAAATTTGGCAAGAAATGTTTGAAACTATGAGATTTATTTCTTATGACACTAAAATCTCAACTACTAAATTTTGAGTGCAAAATTTTCAGTAACAAAACACCTATAGGGTAATTAGATATACTCACACAGAATATACGTAATTTAAAAAGTGTAAAGCTAATGACGGCGAAATGAGTGAGTCTGTTTGAGTAAGAGAAACAGGGAGAAAGAGAGAAAGAGAGACAGAGCCGGAATTAAGTGGTGGATAAAGAAACATAAGTGTGATGGGAGATTAGGAATGGAATGTGCATAAACTATTTTGATGTTAGTAACTAAGATGAATGTGGCTATATATGTATGCGCGTGTCTGACCGTATATTCGTTTTAAGAAATTTTAAAAACATAATTTTCTGTCTACACATATCTGTCAGTTAATCTGTTTAGGCGAATGGACTATCTCTAAAATACATGCGTACATATAAACCCGCGCCCCCATGCATATATATATATATATATATATATATATATATATATTTAAACAGAAGGATTTCAAATTATTTGTGCGTGTTTCAGTATGTGTACTTTTATATATCTATTAATTTATAAAGCCATACGAGTAGTAATACTGAGGATTTCGTACTTGTAGTAATTCGAACAGTATGTTCTTTTATGTATTAGATATTACCAAAAAAAATTATTTTGAAGAACGCATGTGTAAACACTGCCGTTAATTTGGAAGAAAAAAGGCCTCTTAGAGTGGAGAAGATGTTATTAATGCTTAGTTTTATTGCTGAGCACTTATGATATGTTGTGCATGTTTGTGATAAAACTCTTATAGTTAACTTGTGCCGATTAAAATACTTCCTATATTTATGATGTACAAGGAATTGTCATTTCATTAAGTTTGAAAGTAAATTCAGTTATTTCCAATTAAACTAGATTTAGCATTTAAGAGGGATGAGCTAATAGGCACACATTTTCCTCGGGGAAACAAAAGTAGAATGGCGTAAAACACGCTTTACAAAACGCGTTTTTAGACATTTACTTTGACTTCTAGTGTTTCTAAAAAGGGCATCTTGAATTTTCAAGGAGATTTAGCTGATAATTCTAAGTAGGACATAGAAGGATATTTTGAATATTTCAACTTCAATGTCACAATTTTCAATTAGAATATTTTTGCTGGTTCAAACATTCCATAGTTTCGTATAGCATATGGTGTAAACATAGTGATGTTTATTTCCGCTCAAATTTCATTACATAAGCACGACTTCCTTAGCCGGAAGCTTAAGAAATTGAATTAAATCTCTGTACATGGGATGTGCATAATTAAAGTTAGATTGCTCAGAAAATGCCAATTAATTTAGGGTAAATTATTTATTTATTTATCACAAGGAACCACAAACAGAGTTATGCAGACATAGGCATCTTTACTGTAACGAATATAGCACAGTGTCTGTGCGCGTGAGTGTGTCTCTCTGTGTGTGTGTGTGTGTGTGTGTGTGTGTGTGTGTGTGTGTGTGTGCTGTACACTTCCTAACAGTGCGACATGTAGGCTACAGTTTACGCTATATGGGTGGGTGTACACACACACACATACGCACATGCATAGTGCATATACGTAAGTAGCATTATTTATATTAACACCAGGGAGCATATTTTAATAGCAATTAGAAACGAAAAACTTTGTATTATTTAATGTTCGTTAATACTATGCCAACAAACACAGGTGAGATATAAATTCAGCTAAGCGGCACCTCTTAATGTATTTCCAATTGTCTACAAAAATATTTGAAATTATAAAATCTGATTATGTAGTAAGGTCTGTCATCGTATATTTACGCGTATATATAATCGTCGGCAGACCTTCCAATACATTGAGTTATAAATACATTCAATTATAACAACTAGTTATCGGTACATCTATGACCAAGCTGAGATGCTATGCGTATTTACTCATATATATATATATATATATATATATATATATATATATATATATATATATATATATATATATATATATATGTTGAGAACAATTTAGGTCCTATTAGACACAAGATGTGATCTATTTCTAGCACATTGAATGTCCATGTTAGTGGTCAACGTCATATATATATATATATATATATATATATATATATACACATATATATATATATATATATATATACATATATATATATACACACATATATATATATATATATATATATATATATAGCATTAAATGGAGTAAAACGCATATAAATAAAAGTTCCTTTATTTATATTTATATTTATATGCGTTTTGCTCCATTTATTGTTATTATTCACATCTACTCAAAATGTATCACTTCAACT
>NC_142928.1:143758422-143810922 GCF_046866305.1 Octopus bimaculoides
CGAGTTCAACAACAAACAAAAACTTTTAAACGATAAAGAAAACGCCATAGAAATACAGCCACTCGCAGACGTACGTAGCAACACACTATCAGATGTGTAACTATTATTGTCAAAAGTGTAAAAGACGTTGATATCTTTATCATAAACTTTCGCATATACATTTACAGAGCAGTAATTCGATATTTGAAAAAAAAAAGGAAGAAACATTAAGATATGAATAAATGGTAAGCCAAACAGAGAAAGTAGATGTTCAGGAAAGCAATATCTCTCAGGGAAATACGTATTTCACCAGTTTGCTTTAAAGATATAAATTCCAATCTTTCTTATTTATGTTCTCCAGGAATTAAATTCTAACATATCGTACAAAAGTTATTTCCCTTCCTTGTTTGCAAATTTAATCACTGTGAGATGTTGTTAGCTACTAATTAATTACTTGAGTTTTAATTATTGAAAATTACCGTTTCAGTAAATAATTACATACGTGGCTAACCGGCACTCGCGATTGAATATTGCTTGGTAACATGTACTGGACTTCTTGTTTTAATTGTTATAAGTGTCTGTGTCATTGTGAGCAGATATAGACCCCGTTTCTTGCTCCTCACTTTTGACAGTGGCACACCCACGATGTGGCACACTGTAAGTTACATATACACGCTAATTAAACGTAGACTGGGGAAACATGAAATTAATGTCTCCCTGGAAAGCAAAACACGACTCCTGGTCCAGAATTTGAAAGCTTGTAATTATCGTGAGTTTTCTCCTCAACGGCAAATATCTTCGCAACGTATGTGAGACACTAGCTTATTAATATGAACTTTCAGATGATAGTGACAATGGGAAATACATTCAAAATATTGACTCCATAGTTCACAAACATAGGTAAACATCCATAGAACATAAATTATAGATACAGATTGATATTCCTTAGGCATTTACATACATGCATACATACATACATACATACATACATACGTCATTATTCAGTTTTCTTCATTGAAGTTTCAACATCAACAAGGTATTTTGAATGTTTGTGCAGATTTAATGTTTTGTTTTGTGTCTGTATTCTCGTGCATATTGTTGCATATCTGGTCATGCTCATATATACCTCAATGATAAACGTCTGGAAAGTTTTACAAATATTTACTGCTCCGGTGATGACTTGGATTGTAGACGTCGAATACGCTTTCTATTATCTGGTTTTGGGAAGTCTAATTTCTCAAGATTAGTATTTAGGCAGTGTGTTACATATACCAGTGCCCCAATAATTACAGGTATGAACTTGTAATCTGTATGTATGTATGCGTGCATCTATGACTTATACATATGTGTGCATCTATATCTTGTACATACACATAAACAAACACATACACACACAAATAGATATATAGATGATAGAGCGAGATAGAGAGCAAATATACACAAATGCGATTTAAAGTATATAGGAGTTATACATGACTGCTTTGACGTTTAAGATCAGGTAGGACTGAAGTCGAATTGTATAATGTACCGCGCTCAAACTGGTAATCGTACTAATTCCGATATAATGGCCACGACGTGCTGCAAATGCAACAATAATGAGAAAAAATATTACGAGAAAAACAGATAAGAAACGATAGGAAACGCTTTAAAGGAAGGAAAGATAATTTTACTTTATGTAATCTAGATTATGTCCAATTCACGCGTTAAATGAAAAATATAGTTGCTGTTGAATGATTACATAGATATCCATGCCTAATGGATAAAAGTATAATTCAGTCTCTCTAACTCTGGCAGGAATGCGTCTTCCACTTCGTTTACAGAAAATTACCGGGATGTATACACTTTTTGGGGCCGGTAATATTTTGACCGTTAATGTACTGTCTAGACCTATCTACACTATGGGAAACTATTCTCCCCATCACACATACACACATAAACACACGACGGGCTTCTTTCAGTTTCTGTTTACCAAATAAAATCCACTCACAAGATTTTGGTCGGTCAGGGGTTTCAGTAGAAAATACTGCCAAGTTTCTGCATAATGTGAATGAATACCAACAGCCTGGCAAACTTTGCACTACAACCGTTTCTACAAACGACGTAGAAGAGGCAGAAGCATAATAACTTCAATAAGCTCAACTTTAAAATTCAACATTTGTAACATAATTTAAGTATTACGTTTATTCTACTTCGATTCAATCATATGAATGATGAAAACGTGAAAAAAAGCACACAAAATCACCCAAAAGCGTGAACACATGCACAAACACGCTCGTGTAGGTGTATACATCTATTAATATGTTTCTATGTATGTATGTCTTTGCATGTATTTATATGTGTATATATGTGTATAGATATGTACACATATGTATATACATATGTTTATATATATATATATATATATATATATATATATATATATATATATATATATATACATATATATATATATATATATATGTATATATACATATATGTGTATGTATATCTATCTATCGATATCTCTCTCTCTCTTTCTCTCTCTGCCTTTTTATATATATATATATATATATATATATATATATATATATATATATATATATGTATATGTATATATATGTATATATATATATTTATATATATATATATATATATATATATATATATATATATATGTATATGTATATATATGTATATATATATATATATATATATATATATATATATATATGTATATATATATATATATATATATATATATATATATATATATATGTATATATGTACATATATATATATATATATATATATATATGTATATATATGTATATATATATATGTATATATATGTATATATATATATATATGTATATATATGTATATATATATATATATGTATATATATGTATATATATATATATATGTATATATATGTATATATATATATATATATATATATATATATATATATATACATATATATATATATGTATATATACATATATGTGTATGTATATCTATCTATCGATATCTCTCTCTCTCTTTCTCTCTCTGCCTTTATATATATATATATATATATATATATATATATATATGTGTGTCTGTGTGTGTGTATATATATATATATATATATATGTGTGTATATATATATATATATATATATATATATATATATATATATATATATATATGTATATATATGTATATATGTGTATATATATGTATATCTATGTATATATATGTATATATATGTATATATATATATATATATATATGTATATATATATATATATATATATATATATATATATATATATATATATATATATATATATATATATATATATATATATATATATATATATATATATATATATATGTCAACAGAATGTTTCTAATAGTTGTGTGTATAACATCTAGTAGTGAAACGTAAGATGACCAAACTAAAAAGACCACATTTCATTTTTTGTTTTCATCCTTTATCGTGGTTTATATTCACTCAAATACTTTCTAATAAATGCATAAAGAATAGGAAAGGAATGTTTAAAGAATGCTGTAGAAATTGTTTATTACAATCATGAGGATGTGTCAACATGGAAATTTTAATAATGTTACGTCGTGTAAAGTGAGAAAATGATGCAGTTTGAAACAGTTCCAGAATTCTGCGGGCGCTGAGTGTTTAGATTTATACACTTAGTCTTCTGTGACAGTAATTCAATACTCATGTTCCGACTGTCTGGGCGTTTCTATTGATTCTTCAACTGAAATATAGTTTATTGACATAATTTTTTTCCTAAATAAATTTATTTTATATTTTTTCTTTATTTTTCCATTAGTTTTGCATTTGTAATAATAATAATAATAATAATAATAATAATAATAATAATAATAATAATAATAATAATAATCCTTAACGATAATCTCTGTGTGTATGTGTGTTTGTGCGTATGCGTGTGCATGCATGCGTGTGCGTTTATATGTTGAAATAATGGACGAATTGAAGTTTAGATGTTCTGCTTCCTACTACGGTGAAGCAGTCTTTGTTAGATTCTAACTAGCAGCAAGCATTCCTCTCCATCCGCCTTTACTGCTATCGAACGACAACACCTTTCAGGAATGTCTTTGATTGTCCATGCAGCTAATTTCTACATCCCGGAATCCGTTTGTCTGTGGAAAAGACATAAAAAGCACACAAACGCAAACAGCAATTTCCTGTCTGATTATGTAAATAGAAAATGGGATGTGGGGTTTTATGGAAAATAACCGGATACGTTTTCACAATGGTTTCTAGAGAAAATTTATTAGGGGAAATATTCCCTCCTACAGCATAACTAATAACAACAATAATAATAACTTCAAGAAGATCCTTAACAATAACATCATCAGCAATAATCATAATAACTATAACGATAATAATATATTTCAACTCCGGCTCAAGGTCGCACGTCGTAAGAGGTAGTTGCTATAATGGATTACATCGCCAACAAGCGGACTGATGCTTTATTTCATCGGCCTCGAAAGGATGAAGAATCTTAGGTAACTCCGGCGCTATTTGAAAGCATAACGGGAAGGGATTTAATTGAAAAACACAAGGAAACGTGTTTATTGTTCTCTGATTCAACCGATTCACTCCAGTCCAGCAGTGAAATGTTGACCCCATCACAAGTTACAAATACATGGTATTATGTCCGGCGTCCTACTAGTTGTCCATCGAACAAACAACTACTACTACTACTACTACTACTACTACTACTACTACTACTACTACTACTACTAATAATAATAATAATAATAATAATAATAATAATAACAACAACAACAAGAACAACCCTTTCTGCTATAGACACAATAGAATCGATTACATAAACCCTAGTGTTTTACTGGTACTTAATTTATCGACCCCGAAAGGATGAAAGGCAAAATCAACCTTGGATGAATTTGAAATCAGAGCATTTCGTCCATCACGCTAACGATTTTGCCAGCTCACCAGCTTAGTAATTGTAGTAGATGAAGTAGTAATAATAATAATAATAATAATAATAATAATAATAATAATAATAATAATAATAAACCTCCATTGCTGCTGCTATTACCATTTCGGCCAAATGTAACTGCTTTTCATCCTTTAGGGTCAAGAAAAGGAAGAACCAGCTAAGCACTGAGGTCAATGGTATCCACTTAACACTCTCCCATAAATTTTCAAGCCTTGTGCCACAATTTTTAACAGTTATAAATATTCTTAAAGCAGTGAGGTAGCAAAAATCGTTACAGCTTCAGCGACAATGCTTCGAGTCATTTGTCCGGGTTGTTTACATTTTGAGTTGAATTGCGCCGAGGTCAACTTTGCCTTTCATCCTTTTGGGCTGATAAAATAAAGTACCAGTCAAGTACTGGGGGTCGATAGTATCGACTTTTCTCCTCCCCTCAAAATTGTAGGCTTGTGTTTGAAATAATTATTATCATAATTGCTGTTGTTATTATTATTCTTTATATTAATAAAAATGTGATAAAAGAAAATCCAATATTTGAGTTCAAGTTCTTTGGTGATTTTAACCTTCAAAGAGAAAACGTTATCGAAATACAGCATCCAAGTTTCCTTTGAAAAACAAAGAGAGAGAGAGAGAGAGAGAGAGAGAGAGAGAGAGAGAGGGGGGAGGGAGGGAGAGTGGTGAGACAAAAAAGAAAGGAAGGCAGAACGAGAAAGAGTATAATGGCGGAGAGAGGTAGAGAGAGATATAGAAATGTCGCTCTTCAAACGTCGCTACTAATGCACAAGATGGACATCCTCTTGGAATATCCGCTTTTGCAACTCATGAAAAACCGTCAGCAGCAATAAATTCTTCGTTTGACAAACGTTTGCTGTTCTTGATGTGTTTCTTGGTGGCAGTTCTTTTTGTCTTATTGAACCGTCGTATTGTCGCTCTGGTCGTGGTCGTTGTTGATGTTGAAATGTGTGATGTGAGTGTTGTTATCGTTAGTGGCATTGGCATCGGTGGCGATGTTGCTGTTATTGCTGTTGTTACTGTTTATGAGGGTCGGTGTCAGATGTTTCGAAAATTAAACATGTTCGTTAACACGGCAGCTTCTATTAATTGCTATACACTAACATTCACAAATACACTGGCCACACATATCAATTCGTACACATGCAGACACAAACAGATCAATGTTTGTGTTTGTTTGTCTCCACGGATGAAAAATATGTTATCCGGTTGTGTGTGTGTATGTGTGTGTGTGTGTGTGTGTGTGTGTGTGTGTGTGTGTGTGTGTGTGTGTGGATATGTCAGTGTCTTTTATGCTACTTAAACAAGATTATTTCCATAAACTTAGAGTTTATGCCTCAGAGTATTCATTAATGTACTGAGCTTCATATAGTCTCGCGACACGTACGCACGCACACACACACACACACACATATACATATAAATATAAGTTAATAAAAACAGTTAGGCGCAATGTGATACCATAAATGAAAATTTTCATCGTCATATATATATATATATATATATATATATATATATATATATATATATATATATATACCAACCTTGAAGCCGCCCTTCGGGAGGCATCCAGGGTGGCTTTTGTGGAGGGCACCTTTGAGGTCTTGGGCCCCACCATCAGGCCGCTTTGCGGCGCTCTTCGTTTGTGTGCTGCAACTTATTTCTACAAATGTGCTAACCACTGATGCTGATCGTAGTTTAGTCATTAAGCGTAGAACCGGGGTAAATGCAGTAAAAATAGGAGTGGCGTCAGTGGGAGTCCATGTAAGAGGCCCTTCAGAAATTTAATCTCCTTACGATACTCCCTGGAAGTTCCTGGAATAAAATTCATTGCGATTGCTCAAATTTGCTCACCAATGCCATGTATTTAGTTTAAAATGCTGTAAAATTAATGGGGTCAGTGAGACCCACCCAATTAGGCGGCTTTTAAAAATCTAAACAACCTCAGAACATTCCCTGGGATTAGGGGAGTTACTTGTTGGAATTTCGTTGTCCTTGTACCAACGGTCTAGAAAAGTTAACTAACATATAAACGTAACGAAGAGAAAATCATCACTCAAGTTTATATTTAGAATATATTTCATTAATGTTCAGACAATTTACCAAGTGTATAATTATCGGTTTTCTAACGATCTAGATAAAATGCTATCCAACGGTTCCATTCCATTCATCTACATAACATTGTATAAATAAAATTATGTTATGAAATAAGGATATTAGAATTCCTTTCTTGTCAGTTATTCTGATTTAAATCCAACACGTTTAATCTATCGAAAATTTTATTTTTCATTTCCCTACAGAATAGATGGTATTTTTTAACTACGCCATAAAACTGTAGCATACGACGCAGTGTAGATAGCGATAATGTAACAGTGAACGGCCATCTGTAGTTCATTTTGCGTTAGACGAATTCTTGGAGCTGAGCCAAGTGACAGGATACCTAGGAGTACACAAGACCGAGCTGGTTCAGTAGCACCTATAGTCTTATTTGGTTACGCTTATGCATCCAGCCAGAATGTATAATGATATTAGCTTCAGTTTGGACCATAACGAGGAGATGCCTGAGTACTCAACTCAAATGATAATCCTAAGTTTAATGGGTGGAGAAGATGGATGGATGGATGGATGCGTGTTTGCGTGAATACGTTAATTCTGTCACCCACATATTGTAAGACGTAAATGAAATCATTGTACAGCTACTTGTGTCCATAGTGATATTTTCAGTACTTCTTTTTCTGATTTAAAACCTTTACATATTATGTGTCCTAATTCTATACTGAATGTTATTTCCTAAAACCATATGTTGAACTGATCTACAAGAGATGGAAATTAACCGAGACGAATGCAAACTATTCAGTGACGATTTGGAAGTGCAAAATATCAATGAAATCCGCAAAACTGAATTGCGTCCTGTTTCGTGAGGGCAATTGAATTTTACCGCTGCATTAACGCTCTTCTCCTGGAAGACATTTTCTTTGGTTGTTATTATTTCGAAAATGTAGAGTCAGATCACTGCAATATCTGTGTGTGCGTGTGTGTTTACATACGACAGACTTGGCTGCAAATTGTATAGTTACATAAATATCTAGTAGAAAAATGCTTCGGGACCTAATCAGGAATTATCTCCCAGAAAAAAAGAAAAAAGTTTGAGGTGCATATTTCCAGCCTTATAGTTGTTTCACATTTAATAATGAATTTCGATTAGTGCGATTCATAATAGTATCACATTATCTTAGTTTGTCTCATCTAATCACATAAGTTTCTCACCTTCCAAGGACACATTAATTTAATATAAATTATAGATTACTACGTATCAGCTATTTTATTTATTCATGGGTGTCGACATAGAAGTTATTCAAGGATGTAATGGCTGAATTTATTAAAGAAGTTAATAGGAAAGCGTCCATGACCTGTTTTACAAGCCATTAGAAACTAATTTGGGGAAAGGGATGATGAAACTACACCGCATTCATTGATGCAATAGAACGCAGCGCATTTAGAGATCTGTCTGTAGACTAGACCAATGTCTAGTCTGCGCTCCGCTAAAAAAATGGAATACTATCAAACCAATGGTCTTACACAGCTGATTTCTAACGTATTTTACTGTCATATAGTAGAAAATAGAGAAGTTGTATATTTATTTCTCTTAAAAATGTAACCAACTTCAATATACTTTATGTGTCTATTAACGTTTCTGGTTGTAAACTACTAAATTTACACGTAATGTAATAAAACCATGAGACTAGAAATTGGCCGTTGTATGACCAAGTTACTTTCTGAGCATAATGGGTGCATTGCGACTAAAATATTTGTCCTGATGTATGATTTCCTGCAGAAGAGAGAAAAGATTTACTAGAAATGAAAGGAAAACAAGTTTTCCTAAAAAATATACTTTCTTCTCTAGGTAACACAACATATAAATACAAGCGGGGTATGAATGCATGTGCCGGTTGATCTGTAAGTTATCTAACTCAGGTAAAGTTAAACATTGTCGGAACAACATCTAAACGATTTCATTAATTCTTAGTATTTGGTTAGTAATAATATAATACGCCAATAACAGTGAACCACAAATACATCTGTTGACAGGGTTTTCAAAGGAATTTGGCTGAACACACAAATTCACTATTTGATAATCATAATATTAATATTAATCATAGCACGTTCGTTCTGAATTCAAATTCCGCCGTGGTCGACTATGCTTTACATCATTTCGGAGTTGTTAAAATAAGCACCTGTTTAACTTCTGCCAAAATTTGAAATGAATATATAAGTGTGGAGTCATGATTCGCTACGCAACCACATGGTTCTAGTTTCTATGACTGTGGCCTGAATATTGGGGAAATATCTTTTACTGTAGCGACGGGTCAACTAATGTCTTGTGTATGTGTGTGTGTGTGTGTAAACTACCGAAAGCAATTAATACAGTAGAATCCAATAATTAAACACAGAATGTATAAAGTCTGGGAATAAATCCAATTATATCTAGTTTTTTTTTTATCTTAGACAATACAACAGGGACAATAGAACTGATGCTACTATATAGTGTTTCATGAACGACACACTTTTAAAATGAATAGTATAAGTATATATAAAAAAAATCGGAAGCATGACAAAGGTACAATACGTTACGATACCCCTATCTCCACAAGCTCAAAAATAAAAGTGAATCAATTGGAGATTATTGCCCAAGGAGTCAGAAAAGCTTATACCTCCCTACTGAATGGTTTCTTTTTAAAGTGAATTGAGAAGTTATCAAAATATTTGCTTCAAATCTTGGCACAAGGCCAACAGTTTCGGGGAAAGAGCTAAGTCGGTTACAGCAACTCTTGTGCTTGATTTGTATTTATTTCATCGATCTCGAAAGCATGAATGGCAAAGTCGACCTCGGTGGAATTTTTTCCCAGAACGTAGAAACGAACGAAATTCCGCAAAACAATTTTCCCGGTTTGCTAACGATTCTGCCAGTTTGCCGCCTTGGAAATTATCAAAAATTTGGGATCTAATATATATATATATATATATATATATATATATATATATATATATATATATATATATATATGTGTGTGTGTGTGTGTGTGTGTGTGTGTGTGTGTGTATTGTAAGCCAATTGTGGAGATTGAAAACCGAAACACACAATATACTAATACTCAGCTTTTAGAATAATTACAAAAACCTGCAGCCATAGTCGAACAAGGTAAGGACTTATTCTTTGTAAGCCTAGCACTTATTCTAGTTCATATAACATATTTTCTTGAGCCCTTGGACTCATAAGCTCATTTACTCGATCCAATAGCGTGTAAGTGACCGAGATCACAACGTACCCCTTGTGAGGCTGGCTGGGCAGTTGGAGGAGTCAACAATACAACTGGACACACACCGCACATAATTTGCTTAGACACCAATGTCCTTATCGTGCCCGACGCATTGTACAGTGAAATTATACGATAAAAGTTTTAAAAATTCTTAAAAGATAGTTTGTAACAGAGGCACTCTGGCATGAATTTTAGGAGTGGAGCATATGCTATCTCAGTACGTGACTGTACTTCATTTTATATGAGAGATGTTATATAAAATTGTTATCGACAGTATTTGAGCTGATACGATAAATATACTAAACCAATACCACAACTCATTTTTGTTCCATCTAACAATTATAGCACCTATCGCCGTTTAATAATATTTATATATATTGTCGTTTCCATTCGTTGTATCTTTAGTTTTTTTCTGATTCTCAATATTAAACCAACTTTTATGATAGTTATTTTATTAAAACTTTTCACTAAATCAATTTTGTTATCGATACTTACCTGTATCAATGATATCGGCAGCTCTCTTCACTGGAAAATAAGAAAAAGGAATGGTCAGCTGAAACGTGACTTAAACTAACTTAATAATAGACAGCATAATACTACTTAGAATAGTTCGTGCTAAATATATTGAATGAAATAAGCGGAACAGACAAATTTGGATGGTTAAGTATATACATCATACATGCATGCATACTTATACATACATACCCATGTACATCGAGAAAGATAGAGAAAGGAAGAGTGAATTATGTGTGTATCTATATTAACTTTAACATATGCTTCTGTATATGACGAGTGTGTGGGTGCCGAAATACACACACACACGCACATATACGTACATACATACATACACATACACACACACACACACACACACACACACACACACACACACACACACACACACACACACACACACACATATATATATATATATATATATATATATATATTTGTACATATATAAATGCACACCAGTAATCAGAGGGACAACATAAAAAATGCATCATTTAACGACATTAGTTTAAGATTACATGAATTACACACAAACACATACCTGTTTGTGTGTATGTGTTTGTGTGTGTGTGTCTGTGTACGTGTGTGCGTGTATGATAATGTGCCGAAGATGCATGCGATGTCATGATGATCTTAAAATTACAAATACAAATAATTTATGACAGACAGTCTCTCGTACGCATTCAAATAAGCACAAATGTAAATGTACAAATAGATAAATATCTGTACATAGATAATATTATGTGAATGGACGAGTTTACATCTTTGTGCTATATTGGGTTTCACTCTTCTTAGTGTTGAGTTATAGGTAGCGTTGCAAGCTTCCGTTAATATGTGAGTAATTTGTCTTGTTTTCGTTGTTGCACCCATTGTTGCTAGGCAATTCAAAAGGCAGAACTGGTAGCGCATTATTCTACCTCGTGTTTTTGATGTTGTTTTAATTATTGCTTTCGTTTGGTTTCGTTTTTTCTTTGTTAATTATTTAGCATATTACTATGTATAATTAAAATTGCCCTAGAGCTTAATCAAGAGAAATCTTGTCTCAGTTACGTTTCTGCTTATCATAAAAGTTCCAGCAATAAATTAATTATTATTTCTCTTAGCGCTTTCATCTTTTCTTTTTTACCCTAGCCTTTTGTCTTTCTAATTCTCACTCTCTCTCTCCCTCAGTATATATCATGCTGTCCCTTTAGTTCTATATTCTACGTCTTCTTCACACTACATTTCTCTACATATCTATCACACCCACATACATATACACACGCTCACACATATGTGTATGTATGTAGGTATGTATAGTCGTGAAATACCAAGCTTCTCAGCGTCACTCTATGCTGCCTCTCTTCTGTCACGAGGTAAATAATGTTCACTTGATACATTAGTCATAATTATAATCGTTGAATACCATAAAGTATGCCGCAGCCTTTGAGGGAAATTCAATATCCAGGAGTATATTGATGCTTAGAATGGTGAAGCTTCCTGTATAAAAGCTCCCTGTTGTGCCAGAACATACGTGGTTAATCATGATGATCATGATTAAAAGGAGGAATATAATAGGAAATACGAGGAAGAGATGCATGATGAAGAGGAACTGCGCAAAAAATGCATGCAAATTCAAAAGCAAAAAATAATAAGAGCCGCTGAATAGAAAATGTAAAGACGCAAGAAATAGATTGCTAACAAATACACGTTAATACAGTACGGGTTTGTTCTAATCCTTAATACGAATGTTTAAATTCCAAATTATTACTACAGCCGTCTAAATAGTCTGAACCACGCCATCATCAATATACTCTCGATCCTTCACGTCAAGTGGAATTTGTTTATTCTCTGTGCTTAAAGCCGGGCACAAACGGGAGAAGGGTATAACTCTCCTATTGATTTTCCTCAGACCATTCGCAGGAATCATTATCGTAGTTACTACTTTGGAGAGCAAATACTTAAGAAATATGAACTAGGTAGGATAACTATTTTTTCCTTTCTTACATTGGTTTATTATTTTTTAATTATTTTTTTACTTCGCGTTCCTATAATGAGCAATTTGATGGATAAAGAACTAAAAACGCTGAAGTTTGTCACATTGTAACATTTTGATTTTATCTTTCTCATTGGCCGTTAAATGTTTTATGCCGTATAAGATTGTTTTGGAAGTTGTTTCGGTTTATTTAATTATTTATTTATTTATTTTTATGAATTCAGTTTCGAAAGACAAAGTATTAATGCAAACTATTTTTGTCGACAGGATATGAATGACTTAACGTTGACAGTCTAAACACTTAAATGGCGTTTTATGAGATTCTTCTGAGTGTCTTTATGAACATTTCCGATTTGAATTAACGGGCATTCATTGTAGCACGTTTTCTTGAGATTCATTCTGTCGTCTTTTACACCGGAGCACACTGGCAAATAGGAAAACATATTAAGCATGCCACGTGACACTAGAGTAATCATGCGCACGCATACACACTGAAGTGTAAACTATAGTGATGTATACTGTGATAAACGCTATAAAACACGTGATAACATGGCGGTATTTTTTCTTATAAACAATTGTAAAAGTGGGCACATATCATAACATGTAATGCAACATAGTTGCGTAAAGCATTGAACGATAATCAGGAATGAAACGTGACAGTATAACTCTTACAGTCAACGAAACATACATAGCGCAGAATAAAAAAAAAAAAAAAAACGAAATATACAGTGCTACCTGCTCTGAAGCAAATTCTTGAATATTTACGAAAATCACTTGTGTGTAGAATGCTCAAAATAATATGTAACATTCAACTCTGTTTGCAATGTAAAGGCAATGACAGAGCGCATGTTTTGACACCAAGTGAAACGTAAAACTAATAGATAAATGGCAAATGTTTTGCAAAGAGTTATTTTATCAGAGACTGCAGCATATGGGATAAGAAACCAGTCAAGCTAGCCTTTAAAACAAACATTGCGAAGGAGTTTGTAAAGGACTGTTATTCCACCGAACAACTTTACATAGCACCCGTTCATTTACTGATTTTCAATATGGTTGACGACGGAGTTCGTCTTACCGTGCAGTAGGCTGTGAGTACAAGCTACAGACGACGCCAAACGTAATTTATGTGCGTGTGTGTGTGTGCGCGCGTGCGTGTGTGTGTGTGCGTGCGTGCATCTAGCATTCTCACCAGCCGCAGCTGGAATGATTATCTTCTGTTTCTGACATATATTTTACATTTAAAAACAGCACTTCCAAGAGAGATATTTTCTCCGGACGAACACCGCAGTAAATCCACATTTTGTGATGTATTTACACTAAGAATTGTACACAGTTGTCTATATTTTATATATGTATGTATTTGTTTTATGTTTCTATATATTCACGGATAAATCGCCTGTCACGATGAATGCAACAGAAAGAATCCTGCGTTAAATGAAATATGTGTGAATGTGTGTGTTATGTATTATACATGTATTACATGTTTGTGTGTAAACTGAATGACTGAAGAATTCATCGCAACTCGGCTGTGAAGACAAAAAGGCTACAATAACAGATATGATTGCAAGATAACAAAACTTCCAGAGCTTTGAATAAATAGAGAGAACTGTTTTGCCTTTAACTTAACCCTTGAACTCAAAACCTTCTATTAGTTTTGGCATGTACAATTTAAGAGGCTTACATCAAAGGAAGATTTGTGTTTTATTTTTTACATTCATCTCATTCGCTTTCATTTATATTTTCGGAGAATATTACATTTTGCAACGCCAAACAATCCTATTCAAATATCATGTTCTTCAGTAACTTTCTAGTTGGCTTTCTCTAAATCTTACGCCATCTCTTTTCCCTCATTCTGCCTGTCTGTCTGTCTTTCTGTCTGTCTGTCTGTCTGTCTGTCTCTCTCTCTGTCTCTGTCTCTGTCTCTCTCTCTCTCTCTCTTTCTCCCTCTCACACACATACACACATATATGCTTATACGTACACAAAAGCAAACGTATATATATATATATATATATATATATATATATATATATATATATATATATGTATGTATGTATGTATGTATAAAGAAATGTTATTCACAGACAGTTTTCGCCAGACAAACTAAAACAAACAAAAGCAAATAAAATCATATAAATAATAATTAGAAATGGCTTCTGATCGGAGACAGAAATATTTGGTGCATGTTATTTTTGTTTTCTTTCTATATATCCTTCTATTCTTTTCAGAGAAATCAGCCATGAAATGCACAAATGAATCTAGAAATGCTTGCGAGTTCACCGAATTATTATTTTTTCCCTCGAACTAATATTTAGTAAACTCTGCAAGATTCGAATATCTAAAGTAAAGTATAGCGAAATAATTCATGCAGTAAAATACAATCACATTCTACGAACCCCTGCGGCTATTGGTATCTGCGAATATAAGCAAGTTATATTAGTATATTCATATTCATTTTTTCTCCATATATATATATATATATATATATATATATATATATATATATATGTATGTATCTATACATATACAAATATATGTATGTATGCATACATATGCAAATATATGTATGTATGTATACATATAGAAATGTATATATGTATACATATACAAATATATATATATGTATGTGTGCTTGTACAAATATATATATGTATGTATACATACACAAATAGATATATGCATGTATACATATAGAAATATATATATGTATATATACACATACAGACAAATGTATGTATATGTACTTATTTGTATATGTATCTTCATATGTATGTGTATACATATGTATATGAATATTTATGTATATATGTGTGTATGAATATGTAGGTATATATATATATATATATATATATATATATATATATATATATATATATATATACATGTAACTATATATATATATATGTAGAGAGAGAGAGAGAGAGAGAGAGAGAGAGAGAGAGAGAGAGAGATCTGTGTATGTGTCTGTGAATGTATTACATACATTTATATGTATATATGTGTGTACATATACGCATGTATTGCTATTAATTTTTTTTTTTTTTTTACCATAACTTCTGTTGTTTTAAGGCCATATCGCTATATTAAGTAAAGTCAATTAGACAACATATATTTAGTTGGCTTCTCATTATTCACTGTTATAACGGTATTTTCGCTATGAACGTTCGGTAAAGGACCACTGACCGAACCGAATTGCATTGAGAAGATCAGTTCCTGTCACTTAATTGCATCGCTGAGTATGGTGAGAATGAAAATGAATGAAATGAGTGAGTGATTTAATAATTTAATCTAAGTAATAACTAGGGATAAAGAAAGTCCACCTTAGAGTAATACAGTAAGGCGTGATAAATTATTGTTATTGCTTGTAAATGGGGGCAATGGTGGTGTTTCTTTTGCGCAGGTCAACCTTATTCGAGGCAATATATGATAAAATACATTCCCAGAATGACCGTCCTTTCTTTGTTTTTGATAAATAGATATTGAAAACCATTTTGTATGTTCTTTATACTTGTTTTTTTAAGATAGTAATATGTGATACGTAAGACAGTATCTAGCATATCGAATGAACTCTTAGTATCTCTTTTATTGGCTCAGATGACCGCATAGCGATACCTTCGTTGGCTTATGAGGTTTATGTGACATACAGTTAAACGGCAGCACCAAACAGTAAACAGTAAAGGATAAAAAACTATCAGACAGTAAGCAAACTACGATGTGAGAAGCAAGAAACAGTCAGTTGTATCATCTCCTGTACTTGACCGATATTTTAGTTTAAGAATATCAGAAAGATGAAGAGCAAAGTTGACCTCGGCAGGATTTGAAATAAGAATGCAAATAACTGGAAAAGTAGAGCAAGTCATTGCGTTCAAGACCAGATCAATTCTGCTACGTCAAAGTTCCCTTTAATAACGCTAATAATATTGATTTTTGAAATTTTTAGATGGTTACAACGTTTCGAATATGAGCACAGTATATTGTTTACAGTTATTTCCTCCAATTCAGGCGGAGAAAAATACATTAGAATGTGTTGTAATTTTCATTAAGAACCCAAAGTGATCACATAAAATACTTCTTAAACATTTTGCCCTAACATCTACTGCTTTTCCTGCCTAAACGTACAATTACTATGTAACGAAAATATTTAGATATATATGTGTGTGTGTAGCTTTAAATCCAGCAAAGTTTCCGTACAATTTTGAATGAATAGTAAAATATTTAAAACGTTAATATTAATAAACTCTAAGGCGGTGAGCTGGCAGAATCGTTAGCAAACCGACAAAGTGCTTAGCGATATTTCGTCCGTCATTACGTTCTGGGTTCAAATTCCACCGAGGTTGATTTTTACCTTTGATCCTTTCTGGATCGATAAAATACTCACCGGTTGAATACTCGGGTGCGATGTAATCGGCTTACCTACTTCCTCAAGGTTGCTGGCCTTCTGCCAAAATTCGAAACCAATATTAATGAACACTTATAAAAAAAATCTCGATCATATTTTTAATACTGCTCTCAGCTTTTCATTCAATATCGCTAGACTTACACTCATTTACTGTGTCTTTTACTTTTTGATCCATTCTTAAATTTATTCACATCATTTGATATGCGTATTCAGTCATCAACTTTACAAGCCACATCTTACAGGCATACAAAATTGGATGTCAATAGGTATAAAGTTTCTTGAAAATGAATGTGAACGGTACTGATCTAGATGAAATTATGTTCAATTTGTGAAGGAAATTGTGGTTTTGTCATTGTTCAATATATGATTAAAATGTGATATGTCTCTTAGAGTGATACGTGGATTCTGGGTGTATGGAAGGCATAAACAAGTATATATGAAATCATCTAACAGGAACTTATATATATATATATATATATATATATATATATATATATATATATATATATATATATATATATATATATATATATATATATATATATATATATACATGTGTGTAGTGTATGTGTGTGTGCTTTAAAGGGATTTATTAGTAGTATAATAAGGGAAAAGTAGAGAGCACCTATGACTTGAAGAGAGAAATTTATGAAACTCAGAGCTTGCTTCAGAGTACGTTTCGTTAAAGGCAACTGAAGAGTAGTTCGCCAGATTAAACCTGTCATTCCAAAACAGAAATGTAATTTCATTCACATCACTTTAATCAAATGGTAAGAAATGACATATGTTCCACGCAAGCTCTGCCCGTGCAAAGGATCTTCCTAACCACATAACTGTGCATTAACCAATTTAGTAAGCATGAAATACCTAATAATCCTCGAATATTCGTTTTAGAATGTAAGAAGACGCAAGTAAATAGAACGTAACATTTAGTCCAGTACATGTCCTTTGATTGTCGCTTTACAGTTTTCATTCGAAGTAAATCAGTGATTTTTAACACTGGAACAAGTCATAGAAATTTATTGCATTGTCGAATAAATAATTCCAATACTTTTCAGGTAATATTGTGTTGAGGGATGAAGATGATATGAATACTAACGCGATTTAAACTTGGACCCCAGACAGACGAATCAACCAGAAACTAAGACAAAATATAAATATTTAATACCAACAGTTACTGCTAAAATATATTTCATGAATTCATAAGTAAGATTTATGTAAATTTCAGATAGTAATTGAAGAAATAAAACTTACAAATGAAAATCTACTTAAATATTAATCACAAATATACCTGAAATGTCTTCAAAATTAGGTACTTTTTACTTGCAGTACTCAGTTGCATATTCTTGAACGCAATATCAATCGAAGAAAAATATAAGAGAGAACGATTTACGTATTAAGAATAAATGTGTTCAACTCAATGCATCTTTAGTATTTTATGCGAAAATGGCATGGATTGTTCATATTTTATGTATGATTGATCGACAGACAATATGTGAAAGCATATATATTGAAAAAATATCCTTTTAAATCAAGTGGAGAAATACGAAATGTATTCGTTTCAAGCTATCACTTCTATCTATACCAATATTGGAAAAGTGTGACTGAACAATCTCTAGCATTGTAATTAACCGCTCAGTTGAATAAATATCCGTTTTATGTGGCAGAAACGAAATAGCAATCTGTATATTATATTAAATGTATATACATCATGACAAACCAAGCTTCAACGTAATTAATACAGAAACGATATCTCTGATAATCTGTGTTTCAAAGCAATGCATATCGATACAAGATGAAGATCGTTTGTTTTCGACAAAGCCCACGAAGGTAGGAATGTACATCTACGAATTTCATAGGCGGCTGGCAGACGCCATTTACTTGATTATAGTCGCCCATGAGAGAAATTATCCCAGGACTAGAGCTACAAAAGAATTGCCTTCCGCTATGTATAGATGTTAATAATGATCGAATAATACATATATATATATATATATATATATATATATATATATATATATATATATATACACACACACACATACGCATATGGGTACAGGATGTTACCAACGGTACAAATAGCATGAAATACGTAAACAACGAGAAAAAGTGGAAAACAGGACAAATAAACACATAGAAAAGACAGCCCCTTCATCAGTTGTCAGCTGTTGATCTACTCCTCATGTCGAGCATTCAACGACAATACGAATCTTCCCAAAAAGTTGCTTCTATAAATTCTAAAATAAAATTTAGGATTTATGGAGTCTAAAAAACAACAAACAATATATATATATATATATCTTTCCATCTATCTATGTATATATCTACTCTCTCATCCTCTCGATCTCTCTCTGTCTATATATATATATATATATATATATATATATATATATATATATATATATATATATATATATATATATATATATATATATATATATATGTATATATATATATATATATATGCAAACATAAATATTTATATATTTTCTTATGGCTACAGACAAAACAGATGACACGAAATAATTGATATATATATGTATATATATATACACACACACAACCTTACCAACAGCAGAAACATATTAAAAAAAAAGAAAAAAATTATATACACATATAATTGGTAGTAGCATATATATATAATCATTTGCTAACATTTGCAAAAAATAATAATTCTAGATAAATGCGAATGATGTGTTTCAAGTAGCTCGTTCCGTCGTAAAATCAGACACATTAAGCAATTTTATTCTTTCCGTTTGACACAAGAGAAACAAATAGTGAATGTGGGGTAGAAAAAAAAAAACCTAATATGTCCATTGTATTTCCTAATAAACTACATTTCTTCTGTTTGTTCTTTATATCTGTTAGATTTTTATGTAAGTTTATGTTCTTGTTGTATACGCCGAATATGTATTTGCTGTTGGTTTTATGCGTTATGTAGTGAGATATATACATATATATGCTTGTGTGCTTGTGCATTTGTGTTGTCTGTGTGATTGTGTATACATACATATATACATATATATATATACATACGTATATATGCATATATATATAGATATATGCATATATAAATATATACACACAAGCATATACATGTATGTATGTATATATATACATAACTGATGACTTATCTTTGTGTTTATATATATAAATATATATATATATATATATATATATATACGTATATATTTATATAAATGTGTGTATATTTATATATATGCATATATATATGTTTGTGTATGTACGTATGCATATATGTATATATGAGTATATTTATATGTATGTATATACATATATATGTATAGATATATATGCATATATGTTTCATACGTATACATATAACGTACATTCATATATATAACGTATATGAATATATATATATATATATATATATATATATATATATATATATATATATATACACACACGAGAATAAAAATGTTGTGAATCATTTCAAACATAAAAGTGAGCACTGAATCATTCTGAATAGTAACAAAGACAATCAGTGTGTTCGGTGCAGATGACTGGAGGATTTCACAATTTCTGGTGCTGTTAAAAATATTTTGGAAAAATAACATAGAATAACATTCATAAAAAGAATATACATCATAAATATACAACCATAATATTCGTTTGTTTATTTCGTTTGTTCTGGGCAAAATATTTCAATATTTGTTGATTTATTTTCTTATTTCTATATATTTTTATATTAATTCACTTTAGTTATTCTTGTTTTTACTGTGATTGTTACTGCAGAATTTTATTATGATATGTCCTAGTGTTTGCATGGCAGCCACATTTAGCACATGCGTGGTGGGCGAGGCTATGATGAATGTAAATTTGAATATAACGCATGTACAACACGTGTCTCTTTACAAGTGGAAATTGATTTTAATTGACTAATGCACACTCCTTTGATTGATTTAGTCAGTTTAGTATATAACTTTCTATTCACTTATTCCACTAATACCATAGTCTATGTGTGTAGACGACTGATTACTCAAGCTACCAAATATATCTCTCAATGGGTTTTAAACATCCTTTATTTACCTGCAGACTGATGCTTTTATGAATGCTATAATGAATATTTCCAATTAAAAAAGTGGGCCAGTAGCTTCGAGGAGATGGCGCCGTTTGATACTTCTGTGGTCCTTTAATTTATCCGTCCATGAGAGATGAAAGGCAAAGTACACCACGGCGGATTTCAAAATTTGAACAAGTATCATACTAACTATATACCGCAAGGCATTTGTCCGACGCTTTAAAGATTCAGACAATGGACTCACGTATGATACTTGTAATAATCCGTTCTATTATAGGCACAAGGTTTGAAATTTTTGGTTAGAGGAAGATTGTCGATTACATCGACCCCATTACTTGACTGGTTCTTCATGTATTGACACCGAAAGGATGGGAGGCAAAACCGGGAGAATTTGAGGCCAGAACATAATGACGGACGAAGCACCGTTAGGCATACTTTACCGGGCTGCTAACGGTATATCACTTTGCAGTTTCATAATGTTTGTAATAATAGTTTCAAGCTTTGGTGTTAGATCAGCAATTTTGATGAAAAGGGGAAGTCGACTACATCAACACCAGTATTCAATTGGTACTTATTTTATCGACTCCGGAATGATGAATAGCAAAGTCGTCCTCGGTGGAATTTGAACTCTGAACGTAAAGACAGACAACATATCTCTAAGCCTCTCACTAATTTTTATTCAATGTGCTAACCATTCTGCCAGCTCAATGCCTTCATGAAATTTGTATTAATGATTGCTATTATAGGCAAGTGTGGAGGCGCGTGGTTTAGTGGTTAGGGTGTCAGCATCCTGATCGTAAGATTGTGGTTTCTATTCCCGGAACGGGCGACGCGTTGTGTTCTTGAGCAAAACACTTCATTTCACATTGTTCCAGTCCACTCAGCTGGCAAAAATGATTAACGCTGCGATGGACTGGCGTCCCGTCCAGCTGAGGAACACATACGCCATTGAAACCGGGAAACCGGGTCCATGAGCCTGGCTAGGCTTAAAAGGGCCCATTTATTTATATATTATAGACAAGTACAAGTTAAAGATATATAACTGGCCCATATATTACAGATACAAAGATGGTGGAAACTGAACTTAGACATATCTCTGTTACTAAGTGTTATCGTTCTACCAAAATTACCAGTCTTTTGTTATAATATTTATGGCACCGGATCAACCTCCTGAAGATAGTGCCAAGAAAATGAAGTCGTTCATTTTCCTTCACTGGTGCTTGTTTTCAGGTTAAAGGGCAAGTTAAACCTGACTGTACGAGGTCGTACATATATATATATATATATATATATATATATATATATATATATATATATATATATATATATATATATATATAGTTGTACTCTACAAAATATTTAAGGATTTCATTTTATTCCCAAAATAGCTACTAAATCTCGCTAATATCTCGTCGTAGTATCTTATAAAAAGGAAGTGCACAGTGGATTATATGCTCCCAGATAAGACTATGTGGAAAAATTATTTTTAAAGAAAGACATGATTATCAACGCTAGACTGTTTTGATCATATCTCTTATCTCAAAATTGCCTGAAGCGAAATAAAAAACATCATATAAACTTGAACCTATATTTTTTTTTTCATTTTGACATTTTTTTCTACACTGAATTGTCAGTATATTATTCTTTTACCCTACTTAATAGTTATTTTTATGAAGAATATTTTTTACTCCGGAAGAATAATCGTCGTCGACAAGATATAAACATATAATGTAAATGGTTGTCAATACATACAATAATATGCACATTCTTAAGGCTTTTTTTCATTCCATTACTCTCAAACAACCAACATGTATTTATATGACATACACCCTTCTTCCTGCATAACCATAACTATATATACACACACATACACACACGCATATATACGTTCAATTAACAAGTGTTTATGTGTGTTTTCCAACATAAGGGAACGTTTTGACATTAGGTTTGCTGATTGCAATTTCCCAGCGTTCGGTCAAAATTGTATACCAACGTAGGCAAGTGGCAGTTATCATACCCTTGGTTTAACGCATTCTTCGTAAATGAAAATCGTTTGACTGACAATGGATGACAGCACGTCGAATGGATCGTATGGTCAGGTGTCTGGTGAATGTAAAGCTAATTTTAGGCAAGTCAGGGAGTTCATAGCCTTGATGATCTAACTGCTCGTTATTTGCAATCAAGGGAGAATCCATCATATAGGCGTTTCCTGATGCATGTATATGCCTCTCAGTTTACAAACAACGGCGACAAGCCCAAACATGTTTATATGTATCCATATTAAACACACACACACACACACACACACACACACACACACTCTCTCTCTCTCTCTCTCTCTCTCTCTATATATATATATATATATATATATATATATATATATATATATATATACACACACACACAATGTAAATAGAAATATGGAAACATTTGTATATTTATATGTATGTGTGTGTGTCTAATATGTTAGACACACACACACACACACATATATATATATATGTTTTGCGTGTGTGTATGCATAAAAACATGTATATATGTATGTGCGTATATTGGTATGTTTCTATATACATTGGTCACATACTATATCTATATATTTTTTCTTGTTGTCTTTCTCCCATTGTTAACTCTCTCCAGGCTACTTCTCTTGCTTCAGTGTTCCACTGTACTCTTTCTCCCACATACAACAAATTTTATCTCCTGTCTTTTCTCTAAATTCATTCATCTATTGTGTTTTTTACAATTCTGTTCCAAACGAACAAAAATATGACTCTCAATGTCTCTTCATTCTCCCTTCTCTTCCCTTCCTCATATTCTAATAAATTTCCTCATAAAGATTTCTTTATAGTAGTATTTTTTCTTCTCAAACAATTCATACATAGTTCATTCCACTTTTCTCCTGCCTTTTGAATATATTTGACCCGTTATTTTCTCATACTTCCACGCTTTCTTCCTCCTTCTCTCTATCTCTCTGTATATATATCTGTCGATCAATATATCTCTCCTTGTCTCACTCATCATCAATCGAGTAGTTTTTCTCTCTGAGACACAAACTCATATATGTATCACGAGATATTTCATGTGTGTCTGTATATATATATATATATATATATATATATATATATATATATATATAGTAGTGCAAAAATAACCAATATATATATATATATATATATATATATATATATATATATATATATATATATATTCATGGACACTCATACACACTTACATGCACACACATATCAGCAAACGTTCACATAAAGATTTCTATATGTTTATTTTCAAAATATTTTCAAAACACGGGTGAAAGACGAGGCCAGCAGTAGTTTTAGGGCACGAAACTATTTATAGGCAACATCGGTGGTTTGTAATTCATATCGATATATTACTATATTTGTTTATGTAAGCATACACACCCAGATCCATATACGTCAGCGTATATATACATATATATATATATCATATTTTTGTGTAAGCATATATAAGCGTGTAAGTACGCATGTGTTATATATATTTATATATATCTGATGAAACCAACCCAACCATATACAGGGTTTCCCTGCACAAGGTGATTGTTAGGTTTCTTCACTAACGCATAGGCTTGGACAAGGTTTCTTTGTTTTACTTTTAGAAGAAAGACTAGCTGTGTGTGCGTCTGTGTGTAGGTGTCAATACGTATGTTATGTGTGTGTCAATTATGTTTCTATGCATGGGAAGAAAGCGAAAATATTTATTAATGACTTCGGTGCCCTACTTTTGGAATGCACAAAAGGAGGAACTGCTGTTCAAATTCTCAGTAAGCTGCATTCTCTATTTTTATTAATTTGATTCTGAAAACTTAATTTGTGATTTCACCTTCTTCTTACTAATATTATTAATATTTCATCGGTGTCTCTCATCTTATTCCGTTTTGTCTGCAACGTTGTCGCATAGTATCGTTGTAGTCTGCTCAATTTAATCTATTAACACTCATCATATCTCACAGCGATCTTTGTCGTTCAGTATTTATCACTACCTACTGTCTCTTTCTAGCTCTCGGATGAAGCCCTTCACCACAAAAAAATTCCCCGCCTCATCGAAATTACAACTTTCTATCTATGCCTTTATACATCTACTAGAAACAAAGAGATATCTAGTATATTGAGCACAACTATAGAATAAAATGACATTTCATTCGCTTCCCGTCTCCAGACTAAAATACAGTCTGTATATATCCATCCTTGGAATGATATTTCCTTATCGCGAGCAGCCATTGAATATTTCCACTCTGCTATCACCACTATTGCCCACGTTTCATTTTATTCAACTCTACACAGACTCTTGTTCAATTTCTTCTCCACCTCTTCCTTCCTCTCCTTCTCCCTGTCTCTTCAGTTCCATCCAAAATCCTCTCAGAATTTCTATGTCATTATAAAAATGTCTTGCAATAAAAGTCTTTAACAAATAGCTCAAATCTACAATGACACTAAATCGATACCAATAACAGACTCTTTCACATCAGTGTACATACAATAATGCATAAATATATACAAGCGTGTAAGCACATACATGTATACACATACGTAATGATGCATACTTCACCACACAAGTATTCTCACACACACATAGGCACATATATAAACGCACGCACGCACGCACTCATACGAATGAATTCGCAAGCGCACTTTTAATACGCACGGGCATACAAGCCATATGTGTGTGAAAGAGTTGTTCGTTGTGTGTGTCTATCTGTGACTGCTTGTATGTATGTGGGCCGTTTGTTGCTGAGACAATACGGTTTGTACTGACATAAAGAGCTCATTTGGGTCTGAGAGTTGTTTTGTGTTTGTAAATGTGTATATAAATGTGACGTTTGGATATGCGTGTCCATTAGCAGTGATATTTATGGAGCAATTACTTAAGATTTAGTAACTAACAATATTGGTAGCGTCAAAAAGCGTGTGTATGCGTTGTGTTATATCATGTATGTGTATGCATAAGCGTGCATATACGTATGTGCGTATGTATGTCTGTATGAACGCATATATATATATATATATATAAATATATATATATATATATATATATATATATATATATACGTATATATGCATGTGTATATGTATATATATATATATATATATATATATGCATGTATATATGTATATATATATATTTATATATATATGCATTTATATATGTATGTATATGTATATATACTCTTTGTATATATGTGTGAATGAATGTGTGTATAAATGTACACTACTACAAGCAACCTTTTCCGAAATATACAAAACAAAGGAGTCTATACTCCTCCTCCTGCCACCACTACAACTACTCCTACTACTGCTAATTACGCTACTGTTGCTTTTTTATGATTGTTCAGTGACCTCATGTTACAGAACGTTGGACTTGCATAGTTATTTATACATTAGGATCACTGGTCCTCGTACGGTAGTTTCCATACAATGCCTTACTTTTACATGTGCTTCACAGCAATGACATTTCATTTCATTTGACTTTATTTTTGTTTTTTGTTAATTCGTTTTTGCTATCACAGTGTACTTTTTCGTTTCATTTTTGTATCTCAGTCTCATTGAATTTTAATTACTGTACATACTCCTCTTTGCTTCTGATATTGAGTATATAATTTTGGAAACTTAATCCCTTACTTCTTGGGAGCACAATCCCTTATTTCATACCTTTAGTATGTATACTCTATGCACATCCGTGTTTAACTAAAACATGTGCTGCATAGTGAGGATCTTGTACATTTACGCATCAATTTTATTGATGTCACTGATGATGAACTGCTTTTAATATTAAAGTTGTAGGTCACAGCAAATATAGCTAAGGTACTCATTACATGAATCCTGTTTCGCGATAATTTCGTTCTTCAGAGCAGCTCTAATTCTACGATAACATTCTTTTCGTATTCTGCATTTGTGAGCGTTGGATGCCATCCACTTCACATACACCTAAATATTTGTAATTGTCGACGGGATCTAATTCCTTGAGGCTGGTAAACTTGTCTATTTGCGTGTTGTTCGTTTTCAGGAGTTTTCCCATAAAAAAATGTGGCTCTAAAGCATTTATCAAGGCGAAATCCATTCCAACATCGTCACTGAACTGTTTTTACCACAATTAGAGACCGTTCCAGTTCCTGATCATCTTTCGTAAAATGTTTTAAACCATCGATGAAAAGGGTACAATTCATTTGTCTTTCGTATTCTCTATACCTATTCGACAGCTTACATAGAAGAATGAAATCCAAGAAAAGAGTAGTGTTTTTGAAGAAACGCCTTAAAGATGTCACAGTTTATGTCCATGTCACCGACGTTCATAGTGCCTTCTCTGAATTCTGTATAAGAGTTGTTTTCAATTACTTCATATTCGTCTGAAAATTATCAATAACTAATTGATTTTATATATTTCTACACATATCGGAGGCTGTCAAATAATTTTTGTAATCAAACCATGAAGCAGAAAGACATTTACTTTGTTTGTGGTAGTCATCAAGGGCCATTTTATTTATTTAAAGTTGGTCTTTACCACCAGCAGATATTAGCTAATTCATAACTAACGATGTTTGATTTGTTGGTAGTCTTTTTCTTCCCCCAGTTTAAATATCTTCTGTATTCGATCTGTAAATTGGAAAATACATTGTAGTGTAAGAGGTGTCTACGACGTCCAGTTTCCTTGCTTAGTCCATTTCTCTCTTGAATTTTACTTTATCAGATCAAGATGGTGTGTATGAATGTTCCCATATTTACACTATTGTCTTTCAGAGTGCTTTATTCCGATTTCTGAACAGTTAAGGGGATTTGGTAATTTTCACTTCTAATTAAAGATATTGAACTTAGTTTTTAATGAAACCGAAATATTCGTTCAGTTTTCTTATCTACGACTACTGAAAGGTAATTGGACACAATATAAGCCTAAGTTATTCTTATTCCTTATCTTCAAACATTTATGCGATACCCTATCGACTTCATAAACCTCGGTTCGAAAGATGACAATAGCTGCACTTTGTTTTATAATTGGTTCTAATTCTTATTAGCATATCTGATTTAGAAGGCATCAGCTGCAGTAATTTGGGGTTGGGGGAATGAGACTAGTCGATTACATCGACCCGCAGTGTTGCACTGGTACTTAATTTATCGACCCCGAAAGGATGAAAGGCAAAGTCAACCTCGGCGGAATTTGAACTCAGAATGTAGCAGCAGACGAAATTCGGCTAAGCATTTCGGCCGGCGCGATAACGATTCTACCAGCTCACCAACAAAGCAGCAATAACAGCAAGCAAATAAGAGACTAATATCACTCACACCCACACACAGATACACAGGAGTATGCATATATGCATGCGTGTGTATTCCCTGCAGCATCTAATTAAGGTCTCTATGATTTAAAATTCATCGAAGCCAGTTTGCCTTTTCAACATACATGTATCGATGAAAGAAAACCAGTTACTACATTGATTTCATTAGTTTGTCCTTGTGTTTATATCGCAAACAATATTACCTCATCTGTCACTTGAAACCATACTGAAATTTGCACTTGCCCTATTTAATGTATATCAAAATTATAATTCACCTGCTAAACACTGAGCACTTTCTTTGTTTTCTTGTTTACTCTCACTCCCTCTTTCTTTCACCTCACTCATATTTTCCTTTCCTTCTCAATAGTCGTTTATATACTGTCTTCTGCTGACTTCACTTAGGCATCCGTCAACGAATCTGATCTGTGTTTCGATTTGACTAGTTATAGCGTTATGACTGTTGACAGATTACTTAGCACATTCAACAAGGTCTGTTAGAGGTTTAATCCTTTTCAATTATAGCTTGTTAATTTCTTCCTAATTTTTGTACATTGATACTTTATATTTCCCGTTTCTTTTAAACAGCCCGGTTGTTGGTGACATGCTCAGCGCTTTGTTGTTACTCTATATTTCCAAATAACAAACATTACATGATTTAGTGATTATCTGATGAATCTTACAATCTTAGCAATCTATTCTCAGTTGTAGCAGACGACTGCTTTCCGTTGGCAATTTCCTTCATTCTAAATACTGATTTTAGATCTGATTGTACCTCAGTGAATTTATGTTGTGAAAATGTAGAAAGATCACATCATGCACCTTTTCTTGAAAAAGACTAGGGCTAAGCGTTGATAGATATCGATAAAGGAGAAAAGAACATTTCAGACAGTAAAATAGTGTTAAAGTATTTAAATATTTTCAACAATGAATTAATAAGTCATTCATTTTATCACTTCTTAAAAGTATTTGTTTTATGTGTTTTTTTCTCTAATTTCTATTCTTATGCGTTATCTAAACAAACTAAAGGTGATAAATCGTTTATTTTGCTCACAGACAATAAACAAACTCTAGGCTTTGAGTTAAATCTGAGAAAAATTACGCTGAACAATTAATTACAAAATATTAAGCAAGTTTAAAACACATTTGTTATAGAAAAAATATCTGACGCAGAAGTTGAATTTAATAAATTAATAATCTTTGCTGCACGCACATTTGATATCAAAATATATTTCATACATTTCTTTGGTTTAAATTGGGAATATATAGCGCGTCAAAAGATCATGAGACCCCTTCTTCAAATTATGTATTTGAGGTACCTAAGGTAGTAGGGGTAATGGAAAATGATACTTGGAAACTTTATTAGAGGTTGTCACGTGACGATAGGACATATTTTATTTGTAACACATAATAAATGTGCTTGTTATAGCCCTAGTTGCTTGCGCTTAGGATACGTCTCATCGTTATGAAACACTCTAGTATATGAGGTACAAAAATCAATTAATAATGTTACTCTACTTTCGGTGCTAAACTAATACTTCTTATGATATTTCCTCACTGTAAGATAAATGGATACCTTATGTTTTAGTCTATGGATACTTAATGAGAAATATGACTGGATCAAAACTACTAAGGATCCTGTTAGTGATTAGACATTCTACTCACTCATGCATTCACATAAGTAAATTAGTATCGGTTTCATGGGAATTTGTTTCTTTATAATACTAAAGTTAAATCAGGAAATATGAACGTGATGAAAGAGATTTTTAATATTGCTTAGAATCTTACCAGTTTCTAATATCGTGTGCCCATTCGTATCAAAAGTAAATCACATATTTGCTCCATTGAAGAAAAGAACGATTTTGTGTGCATACGTTTGTATTTAAACCTGCACATTGTGTATATATAGGCATATATCAGTGAACGGTTACATCTCTCTCTGTCGCTCTCCTCTCTCTCTCTCTCTCTCTCTCTCTCTCTATTACTATGGCGTACATTTTGTATAATGTGGTACTGAGTATGATCCGATCTGCGTCTTACATTATTCTAGTAACCTTTATACTTTTCGTGTTTGAGCAGCAATCGAGTGAATTGTACCCGACTTGTGGTTTAAATTGCCAGTGTTGTTGCACACAATATTTATCCGAGTCTACCTCGTTTGGATATGAAAGGTAGAAGTGAATGTGGAATAGTGAACCAACTGTACAATAAGTAGAAATACGGTATATGTATATAAAGTTGAAAAACCTATCGATGTGTGTTGCTTTGTAAGTGCATATTTAAGAGTGTCTGTGTTTCTGAACTGTAAATAACCTATAAAAGTTAGTTTATGGGCTTGTATGTATAGATGTGCTTATATATTTCCAAGCACAATATCGGTGTGTGTTACGTGTGTGCAGCTAATTGTATATCAACAATATTATGAATAACTTCATAAGTGAATATGCCTCCTTTGCCTGCCTATGTATGTGTGTCTGTCTAGGTGTGTGTGTGTGTGTGAGTGTGTTAGTGGCATTGATCTTACATTCGTTTCATTTGTTTATGTGTTGGCATGTGATTTTGTATTAGCGTATGTCAGTATATTAAATTGACAGTACGTAGTTAGGTAGTGTTTGAGTTTCTGTGTCTTTATGTTTCAATACACCAGGATCATTACTGATTCTTGTAGTGATTCTGCTTGTGAATATGTGTACTGTTCGTTTGTGTGAATATGCGTGTATAAACATATTGAATGAGACAGACTATCATTGATAGATGTTTACATGTCTATTTATGTGAATACTATGCATACATGAATGAATATGTCATGTTCGAAAACAAGTTAATGCATGGCTAGGATATCTTAACTCTGTGCGTGTGTACATATATGTGAGAGTAATATATTGCCTGCTTTACTCTTCGCAAGATATAACGTGCATATGAATATATCATTTGTAGATAATATGCTCTGGCATTGTATTTATAGTATAACACACACTCAGACACAGACATACACAGCATGTATGCGCCATATATATGCAGTGTGTGCTTAGCAATACATTTGTAATTGATGTACTTGATAAACTAATTACTTGCATGTATCAGTAAGTGACTAGATATGCATCAGGGTATTTTTGTGTTTGAGTGACTATGAATGTATATATTTATGTGTGTTTGTGCTCGTGTAATAATAGTTCTATGTGTACATATATGCAAGAGCAACATTGTATGACTTAAAGTGTATGATATCATATGTATAATATATATATGTGAATATATCGTGCGTCAAGGCATTTCTATATAATATATGTATGTTTGTATGTATGTATGAGTGTATGTATGCATGCATGTATTTGCTGAGTTTACTCTTGAATATGGTGATTTGTATCTATATCCGAATATAACATGGAATAAAACATTATGAAATGGTTCAGTGCACTTCTGAGAAATATCATGTGTATATGAGTAAATTTAAATGCGTGACAAATGTATTGCATGGTATGATTCAAGGCTTGATGTGTGAATGCATGCATTGCATTTATCTAGGTATATAAATATACAGATATATACGTGAAAATGTATATGTGTAATATGTATGTGCATTTGTACATGATGCAATGAATACATAAATATATTCATTTCTAATTTAGGCATAATGCCAGACATTTTTGAGAAAGGAAGCAGTACATTTTATTAACCTAACTGACTGCACATTATTTCATAGGTCCGCTGACCTCCACAAGATTTGAATTCACCACAAAAAGAGTCGTAATTAAACATCGGAAGGCATTTTCAAATCCGATGCTCTACAAATGTTTTGAATCAATCGGTGAAGCCTCAGAAAGCTTGTTGACTTCCTCGAAATTATGCCCAAATATCCTGGATATTAGTCCTTATCGGATGGCGCAGTTATGTATTGACTACAGATGTGATGGTACAATCATGGTTTAATGCATGTGGCTAGCCTCGGGCTAGCCAACAAAATCAGAGGCGTCAGTATATTCCCCAAACGAGAGGCGTGCTAACGATTCTGCCAGTTCCCCGATTTAATCGTGATAATAATAAGGATAATGATGATAGTTGAGTGTGATACTTCAACAGAGACGCTGATAGAAAAAAGTTTATATTTGAGGTAAACAAACGTTGTTTTCATATATGTATCGCTGTATTTTTTCATTGCATTCCACAAACCTGTTCGCAAACAATTACCTAATGACTTATTCGAGTGTGAGTCATTGAAGAATATGTATTTGGGAAAAATGTTTTATTGTTCGGTACGTGTGAGGTCATTTATTTACACCAATATGCACACACACACACACATATATGTGCATATCATGTATGTCTTCTATGATAGTATTTGTTTATACTAATAAACATGTATATATATATATATATATATATATATATATATATATATATATATGTTCGCCGACCGCACACATTTTTGCCTGTATACATTAAGTGAAGCTTTACATAGCGTCGTTCGGTTATCGACTGCTATTTCTAGCAACCATTAGTGCCTTATTGTGTCACAATTTCTCACACACACAAGCACACACACACACACACGCACGCACATACACAGGGTACGGTGAATAAACTGTTGTCAAAATTACGCAAAAATGAAAATAATACTGACATCTCATTTTAACTGATATATTAACCAAAATTATAAAAATATTTTAAAATTCGAAAGAGAAAAGCAACTCAATAAGGTCGCTATTGGCTTTAATCACGACCACCAGACGACTTGGGAATATCATGCCACTCTTGTGGTCGGTCTCCATCTTTACGTTGGTGAATGCTGCCGTAATCCTTGCCTTCAGTTCATCTTTGGTGTTACAATAAGTTTTGTTGGTCTCATGCACAATTGAGCCCCACACATAATAATCAAGGGGGTTGTAGTGTGGGGATTTAGGTGGTCTGATATTAGGGGTGATGTAGTTGAAGAAATTGTCTGAGTCCTCCTGCTTGGGTGGCATGGCTCAGAGTCCTGTTGCCAGACATAGGGTCTTCCAGTAGCCACCCTCTTGACCCAAGGTACTACTACCTCCTCCAGGCACTTGCTGAAGACCTCCTTGTTAAGTTTGAGGCTATGTGGGAAGATGAATGGCGGTATAACGTCGCCATCACTAGAGATCACTCCAAACACGAATGATTTTTATCACTCTCGGTACATGTTTTGGGGACACTGCAAGCCAATGATTGTTCTGTGTTTTCACCATTGATACTGGCAGATTTTCTTCTCGTCTGAGAAAAAACAAAACATGTTCATTTGGAGGGGATGCTTGAGTTTGTTCGAAAGTTTCGTAGCGTTGTCTGTCCTCTTGTCCTTAATGGCTTGTGATAAAATTGGCAATTTTTCTTCTTGTTTGAGGAATACAAATGTCTTCATGCACTACCTGCCTCATAAGAATCTCAGGCATTCTCATGTCCTTGGTGATGGATCTGATTGGCTTCCAGGGATCGTTGTCAATCATCGCCTTGATCTTAGTAACAAATTCAGGAGTTCTTTTCTTATCAGAGTGTGACTTTTCCGAGCTGCCGTACCTTCGTGATCACCAGGTGACTCATCGAACTCTTTCCGAATTCTCTGCTCTGCCTGAGATTGATACCCAAACACTCAGAGATGCATGTATTGGCGCTTCCGGCGCGAATGCCAAGCACTACAGCATATCGCTTTCAAATTTTGGCGGAGTGAATTACATCACGGTGTTGTTTTTCTCAAAGAGGGTGCCTAACTAAGCCTACTATACTGTGTAGTCAACAAAATCAAAAACAAACAATGCGCATGCGCGAAATAAAAGGTAGAGAATGACCATAATTTATCCATCGCACCCTGTATGTTTGTATGTACATATATACATATTTGTGTACGTATAAGTATATATATATATTACACGTTTATAAGGGATGACCACTAAGTGGACATCCAATATGCTAGAAAGTTGTCATCAACGACCCAACCACAAAGAAAAATAATGTTCTCCAGAAAAATTTCGCAAAACACCAGAACAGGACAGGACATAATGAGAAATATACAGAATAAAGAATTAGCTATGTATCTATATAAAAAAAAAATATATATATATATATATATATATATATATATATATATATATATATATATATATATATATATATATATATATATATATATATGTATATATATATATATATATATATGTGTATATTTCTATGTATATATGATTATATGTTTGTCTGTATCTACATTGATATTAGTGTTTGTATGTGTGAGTGATCTGTGTGTATATGTACTCTCGTGGTATAATTATAGGCGATTGTACACGCTTTTCCATTTTATATTTTTCAATGAAAAATCTATACAAGCTGTCGAACACATAGTCTCCTATATATGTACACGTGTGTGTAAGTATGTACTTACCTGTTAGTTTGTGTTTGCATTTGTCATTGTTTATTTACACGCGTGTCAATATATACGTTTCTATGATTCATTCTTTGTATTATCCTTGCGGAAAGATTTCTTCGTATCAGAGTCACTTACAAAATACTCTTTCTCATTTATATTTCTGAACGTTGAATTGATTTCTAAACCAAACAATTTCCTATATATAAATTTATCATAAAAATACAATCCATTTTATTTCTATCTCATATATATGTAAGCCCACAACTAAACTACGAAATTATGTTCAGAGAACAGATGTTTCCTTTTAACCGCTTGTAGATTTTATTTTAAATGAAATAAAAGTTTTACTCCGTATAAATGCCTCGCAACAAAAAGAAATGCACACACCTGCTTGTCTGTGTGTATGTATAATGCACACACTCACGCGCACATACATAAGTGTATGTAGATGTGTGTGTGTGTATGTGTGTGTGTGTATGTGTGTGTGTGTGTGTGTGTGTGTGTGTTTGTGTGTGTGTGTGTGTGCATACATTATATACATGTATGCTCCACTGGCTAGCAATAACACTGTTAGACACTACCTAATAAAATGCACAAGATGTGCAAACATCAAGACTATATATTTATTTATATATTTCATGACTTGTTTCGAATTTATCGATCGTGTCAAACTAACACTCAGTTATTGTTCTGACAGGTAGAATAAGATCGAAACATTCCACAGTTGATCACTTTATCATTAAACATAGACAGACATACGAATATGTATGTAAGTATGTATATATGTAGAAATATGTGTGTGCATATATGTGTGTGTGTGTGTGTGTGTGTGTGTGTGTGTGTGTTAGAAGGTGCAGTCCATTAGTATCTTTAAAAGTAGTCAACATGTACTTATTTTATCGATCCCTTGAAGAGTAGACAGTAACGTAAGTTATGGAATATTTGAATTCAGAACGTAAGGGCCCATAACTTCGTGCTTTAAAGCATTCCGACCGACATTTTACTGACAAGTCTTCTCCATTGATCTGTTAATATTTATAATAACAAGTGTGTATATACAAACAAGAATGGTGCCATCAGTATAACAACACGGTCGTTAATGCACTTCTGCTAATATTATACTTCAGCATCGATGAAACAATGAATGATTAAAATGAATATTAACTAAAGAAATTTTTAATGGAACCTCTGTAGATAATATAGTATCTTATTTTGATATTATCGCTGATTGTAAGATATGGGTTTTGTAATGTTAACGTTTTTAACAAAAGTCAAGGAACGCCCAAGTGTAAAGGCAAATTTAGAGATAGCAACCAATCAAACTTTACATAATACACCATCAGTTTTATTAATGCAAAGAGAAATACTATGGGTAATTTTGTTGTATATTACTTACTAAAACATACAATATGACTATGGATAGAATATCTCTGATCATGGCACTAATTCGTTGGAGCTGCAATCTTGTGAATGCAGAACCTCTGCCTAGCTATTCGATCAACTAAATATAGAATTAAATTTCCCTCAAATGAAATTCTACCAGGTTATTTTAATACGGAATATACATTCTTTAAAATTACTCTCCAACAAAGAAATAGAACTTTTAGAATGCGTGTACTTTTCGAAAATAAGATCCAAATTAAAAAAAAAGAATAAGGAAAATTAAAATCAGGAAATCAAGCAGCATCGTGATAATTCTAGTACACACAATTCAGGTTGAAATTAACGAAGGCAAGAAATGAAGAATCATTACCAAATATACAGACTATCGACTAGAAAAACAAAGCAAGCAACAGGATGTAAATCCAAACTACACTTACGAAAATTAAATCATAGAGGAATGCGAGGACGTTATTAGCAGAGATCTTTGACTAGAGTTTTGTCTATGACAATAATATAAAACTGCTGAAATAATCATAATCTATATACATATATATATATATATATATATATATATATATATATATATATATATATATATATATATATATATATATATATATATATATATATATATATATATATATATATATATATACTCTGTCTGTGAGACATTTTATGGTAGAGGCATAGTATTTAACTATTATTTCTAAATTTCGGTATGTGGTGAAGCAATTTGCTGAGCACTAATTATAATTATGCTTATAATTATAGAATTTCTGTATATGCAGTGCGTGAGAAAACCTGGCAAGCCAAGTGATGCCATAATACGTGGCCTCTGCCAGGAGTGTACCCAGCTCACTTATTCGTATCTTTACCTCATTGGACACTAAACTCTGCTTGCGAAGACCTATTGAGGCAAGTGAAACCGAAATTGAACCAAATTCGACGACTGGTACCCATGCCAACCTCACCTTCATTGGACACTAAATTCTGCTTGTGAAGACCTGTTGGGGCAAGTGAAATCGGAATCGTTATTGAACCATATTCGATGACTAGCACCTGTGCCAGTGGAGCACTAACAGCACCGTCCGAGCGTGATCATTGCCAGAGCAGCTGTCTGGCTTCCGTGCCAGTGGCGCGTAAATAGCACCGTTTGAGCGTGATCGTTACAAGTGTCACCTTACTGGCACTTGTGCCGGTGGCACGTTAGAAAACAGTGAGGTCGTTGAAAGTGCCGCTGGACTGACTCCTGTGCAGGTGGCACGTAAAAAAACACCATTTTGAGCGTGGCCGTTTCCAGTACCGCCTGACTGGCCAACTACACTCTCGGAGTGGTTGGCGTTAGGAAGGGCATCCAGCTGTAGAAACTCTGCTAGATCAGATTGGAGCCTGGTGCAGCCATCCGGTTTGCCAGTCCTCAGTCAAATCGTCCAACCCATGCTAGCATGGAAAGCGGACGTTAAACGATGATGATGATGATGATGATGATGATGATATGAGCCAGCGAAAAATGCTCAGAAAGATAAAAAGTTGACGATAAACTAGCGAGTACTTTGCAAAACGTATGATGAATGAACATTTTTGGACATATAGATACTTATAGATACCGTTTTATCTGTAGAAATAAAAGGAGAATCTGGAAAGATTGTAAATGTGTGTAGCACCACAAATAAACACAAGTATACCATACATACAGTTTAATAAGTGAAAAATCTCGTAGATGCAGAGAAAAAAGGATGTTCTGTATTTTTAATCCATATTTTTTTAGAAGATAATGTCTCCATTGCTTTTCTGTGCGATATTAACACATTTCAGTAACATAAATATTAGACAGAAAATTGGCAGACGTACTATCATGTAATAATGAAATTTCCCTTGAATATAGATGTCTTTCAGGTTTATGCTTGGGGGTGGGGGGTCAAAGAAGACAGGAATTCAAAAGTGAAAATTGTTATGAAGTCATTTTCAAAAAATGCACGAAAACCGCTGGGGAGATAATACAATTTACGAAAACCTGTAACGTTATACTAGATAATGAGAGTGACATCTGAATTTGACCAACAACTTGAGAATTAATACTAAAGACTAAAAGAATTCTAATAATAAATACTCACAAAATATAAACAAATATAACTTTATTCCGGAAACCACTACACGCTGCTGCAACAGACAGCTACAAGTGTTGAACATAAAAAAGAGAGCAACGAAATTTAAATCGGTTCCAAATGAAAACAGAAAGTTTGAAGGGGAGGAACTAAATACTGAAAACCAGAGTCATTCACTCAAGTCATAGATCGGTATATAATTGTATCAATCTTGAAGGGATAAAAAATAATCTGACCCAGATTGAATTTGAAATCACAACCTACAGATTTGGAACATATTCTACAGAATAATATATTCTGTTTAGCCAACACTATCACCGACAGTAACAACGATTAGTTCTATGTTTACCACATGGCTGACATGTTGGAAGGGTTACATTACGAAATGGAATATAAAAATGCTTCCTTATACAACAACAAATGCTGTGTGTGTGTGTGTTTTAACTTTTGATAATATTAGCCTCAATAATTGAGTGAGACACTTTGAAAGAACACCTTACCTGGATTTGAGCGGAGAATCTTGATAAGCTGAAATCTCGATCGAGTCTCAAAACTTAATACACCGCAAGTAAATACCGCACGGCCTCATATCTCACGTTCTAAGGACTTAACCAGTCTAGATGATTTCAAAACTAATGGTTATTAATAACAGACAGTACGTAACTTGTATATTCATTCGATACCATAGTGAATATTATGCAGATCTAATAGAATTTTTATAGTTCGAATTACTTTGATTGCTGACTATATCTTTTAGATTTAGTACTATATATATCAATCAATGTAGATTTTAGATTTAAGATATATATCTTATTCAATGTACAACACTATGTGTTATCGATTCTTTTTAGGATTTTGCTCCTATATTCTAACTCAAAATTACATTAAGAATCATATGAAAACATATAGAAGCACGAGAAAAGACCGTATTCTAAATACAATTCCGAAGTAAAAAAAATGGAACTGAATTTGTGTGCGTATGCATATATTCATGCGTACGTACGCATATATGCGCGCGTGCACACACACATACGTGTGTGTGTGTATGTGTATGTATGTATGTATGTGTATATATATATATATATATATATATATATATATATATATATATATATATATATATATATATATATATATATATATGGTAGCAAACAAGCGGGTGGATTCACACATATAGAGGTAAACAAGTGCGTATACAAACATCTATACACACACATTACATATATATATATATATATATATATATATATATATATATATATATATATATATATATATATATATATATATATATATATATAGAGAGAGAGAGAGAGAGAGAGAGAGAGAGAGAGAGAGAGAGAGAAAGCGACATGGCCTCAAGTGGAAAATGAATAATTTTAGCTCCGATAGAAACATTCTCTGTATATGGAAAGGAAAATCAAATAGATTTGCAATAATGTTGTTCAACAAAACATGAAAACCTATTTTTGTCAATAATCAGTCTTAAGTTTACTGTGACATTCTGCAGATATAGGCCGAATAGATTCATTCATATATTTCTCTTTCCTCACACAGTCTCATATACAAAGAAAAATATTTTTTAAAATCCTTCTGTTTATCTTTTCTGTGCCCAAAGTAACCTTTCTCTCATAGTAGACACAGTTCTATTCTCACTCGCTCACTGATTCAAATTTTAATAATTATATAGTTTCCACATACGCACACACAAGCACTTGCATATAATCCCTTTGGCTTCCGCACTGTTCCCATCTTTCGAAATTTTATTAAGATTATATTGTTCAAATCCTGCCTACTGAAGAAGGTTTGGGTTTAACGTGCCACGTAGTGAGATCAAATCAGTGACCATTCTGTTTCAAAGCGAACATCCTAACCATATCACTAAAACTGTATTATTACACACGTTATTAAACAACGAACATCCGATATTATGTCATGTAGGCTATGTCTGTGTCTACATCATCTACACTGAAGTTTCTTCGCGAAAACCTGCTGTATATAACAACATCAATTTCCTTACCATTCTCCCTTCACTTTTTCACCCTTAACCAATAAATAAATAAATAATACACGGTTTCCGTTTGTATTCAAAGTCAGCCATATTCAACGGAAGAGACGGTTAGTAGAGGACAAAAAAATAAGAACCTGGCTAAAGTATATAGAAATAAGTACGAAGTATTTTTACATAGGGTTTTTGTTATTATTCTTGCTTTTTACTAACTGACACATGTCAAAGCAAATAAGGTTGGTATCATTTCATGAAACGTCGAAAATCAAAAAACGCTCTTCGGCACAAATAGGAAAATTGAATCCCTAGAGGGAACTCCCGGGGCTTTCTTTCTTCCACTTTATTTTTCTTTCGCTGATAACGCATTCAAACACATTTGATTTGTAGCTGTTGCTTTTCTTCATTTTACTGATTTATTTTACTTGGTGGAGAACGGCTGGAAGTATAAGGAAACAGGGTAACCGTTGTTTTTTTCTATTTGTACATTCTCGAATTGTTTGTCCTACATATATGTATATGATCGCACTCGCGCACACATACGCAGTCACGCATATACATATTTACAAGTTATATATATATATATATATATATATATATATATATATACAAGCTCGCATAAAAATACTAGTATGCAGTCACATTTACAAAGGTCATATATATGGTGACACATGCAATTCTGTATATAGGCACATAGCCAAACACTGAAACACAATAGAGCCTCTTCCCTTCTGAGTTCAAGGAACAAAACTTTGGTGGTCAGCGCTGGTAGTGGTCCAACAGATTTACGATCCGGTTATTGTAAACTCAGGTGGCGGCAGCTGCCATTGATTACGTGTTTAGAGAAAGGTATTGCGTTTGCAATACATGCAGCTTTGATTCACCTCCAGTGAACCAACAATATCATACTTGTTACATTATCATTGCTGTGAAGCATAAATATTTACTAATCTCTCAGTACGAAATGTTTCGTTTCACACAACCACACATATTTACAACCTGGTGACAATTCGGAGAATTTTCCGGGAATACGGAAGACGACTCAATAATGTCGTAGAGATTTTCATGTAAAAGAATATACTTTTGAACATTGAATCATAAAGTAATTCACTCCTAATTATTCTCAGATGTCCTTGTAAATACAAGTATCCACACACGACATCTCATCTATTCCTGAATTCAGATTCCGTTAATTTCGAGTTTATTATTCCTTATTCCGACGCCGCTAATATAAATATCACGCTAATTAAAAGAGTAGGTTGCCAATTGATAAAACAGCTGGAAATTCATATAAAGAAATGTAAGTGAAAATTCATCACGCAGAAGCATACTATCAAGCATTGCGCAAATAGTATTTCTATATATATTTAGATGCTTATATACATTTTAAATATGCATATACATACATTCGTTTATATATGTGTATGTAATGTACATATATACATATGTATGTATGACTACATACAGGGTGGTACAAAAGTAGGCTATATTTTTATTGCAAGAATAGATCTGGACCTGCACCGTGGTGTGTGTCGTAGTGAAACTGAGAGGCTACAAGAATGTGTCAATGTTCAGGGCGGACATTTTGAACATTTACGGGACTAACATACTGCAGTGTTTTTTAAATAATATTATAAAATATACAACTATACAACTGTAGGTTTACATTTGCACCACCCTGTATGTTCATAAAATTATGCATTATACTCGCACATACATATATATATATATATATATATATATATATATATATATATATATATATATACTTAATTTAGAGAAAAGAAACAAAGTTCATGAACTCATCCATGAAAATCCATCGATCTATTTTAATCGATTTGATTTAATTTTATGTACTATTTGCAAATTTGGTTATGAAACACGTGTAGTCGTTTTAGTATTTTAATGATTATCAATATGCATTTTATAGTTCTTTTTAGAGTATTTAATTGTTAACTGGATTTTCATGGATGAGTTCATGAACGTTGGTTCTTTTCTCTAAATTATTTATTATATACTGTGAAACTTAATTTAATTTTTATTTTTATAAATTGAATTTAATTGAGTTTTTAACTGTAAATTTGGATTTTTATCCCTAATATTATATATATATATATATATATAGGCGCAGGAGTGGCTGTGTGGTAAGTAACTTGCTTACCAACCACATGGTTCTGGGTTCAGTCCCACTGCGTGTCACCGTGGGCTACTGTCTTCTACTATAGCCTCGGGTCGACGAAAGCCTTGTGAGTGAATTTGGTAGACGGAAACTGAAAGAAGCCCGTCGTATATATGTATATATATATGTATGTGTGTCTGTGTTTGTGCACCCAACTTCGCTTGACAACCGAGGCTGGTGTGTTTACGTCCCCGTAACGTAGCGGTTCGGCAAAAAGAAAGCGATAGAATAAGTACTAGGCTTACAAAGAAAAAGTCCTGGGGTCGAAGTGCTCGATTAAAAAGCGGTGCCCCAGCATGGCCGCAGTCAAATGACTGAGACAAGTAAAAGAGTAAAAAGTAAAACAATATATTTATTATATATATATTATATATACACACACATATATATATATTATATATTCATATATATATATATATTATATATATTGCATACATTATACATATATTATTTATATATATATATATATATTATACACATACACACACATATATATTATATATATACATACACACATATACATATATATATATATATATATATATATATTATATACACACATATATATATATTATATATATACATACACACATATAAACATATAAACAAATAGTAAATGAGTATATGCATATATACGTACAGGTATGTGCGTACCGACATCCACCTGTATGTATAGGTGCATATCTGGGTACAGGACATTGCAAACAAAACGTAGACGAGAAAACACACAAGCCACCTGTCCTGCCCAGCTCTTCGAAACGCCGGTGTTACAACGGGGGTAGCTGATGAAGTAGAATGTTCTCTATGTGACTTGTGTGTTTTCTAGTCTACGTTTTGTTTGCAATGTCCTGTACCCAGATATGCACCTATACATACAGGTGGATGTCGGTATGCACATACCTGTACGTATATATGCATATACTCATTTACTATTTGTTTTTACATGACTGAACGCAGCGTCTCCAATTCGTAAGTAGTTTTCGTAAACCTATACATATATATATATATATATATATATATATATATATATATATATATATATATATATATATATATATATATATATATATATATATATATATATATATAGATAGATAGATAGATAGATCGATAGATAGATAGATAGATAGATAAAATAGTGTAGGTTGCATACGAGTGGGTATATATTTATAAAAAAGAATTTTGAAAACGTCAATATATAAAAAATGAATTTTAATTAAAAAAAATGTCAGAGTGGTCACTGCCATTTACCATTGCCAACACGGTCACTACTACTACTACAATCAACAAAAAAATGACCCCACGTGGACTATTGATACCAGTAAGGAACAATTATGAACCTTTCATTTAATTTCATTTTTTTAAATATGTATTTTTGATAATGTTCGTTTTTTACAAGAACCGAAACATGTTAAAATATCTCTGACAATATATTAAATTATAATTCATATAGGAGTCCACTTTTGCTGGTCATCCCTCTTATGTTTGTATAAAAATATATCTATATAAGTATGTATGAGTTAGAGCTAAGACAACCATCTAAGGGATAATAAATATCCAATGAATTACTGGAGAGATATCTATTTATATTCAAAGGCTTACTGTTGCAAGGTAATAGTACAATTGAATAGTAGGTACAAGTTGAGTAAACAGAAGTTTATCCAAAATTTATATAAGTCAAGAGAGAATATGGAAAAGAGATTCAATTGACAATCAACAGTAAGATTTATTTATTATAATCATAGGAATAAATAAATAAATAATTCAATAAATAAATAAATACAACTCCACTCTTACATCTGTTTCTACTTTGGTGTTTCATCTTGCTAAATGTGACACATCATACAAAGATTGAACTCCAACGATTCATCAGAGAGTCAGCAAGTCCATAATGGTATGGTTAAAAGGTAATAAGTGAAAAAGTAAAATAGTAAAGCCGAAAACTATATTCAGAAGTTGTGAGATCACATCTGATTGCAATTTGATGAACGTGATTATCAAATTGCAATAAGATGTGATCTCACGACTTCTGAATATAGCTAGCCTTGGGTTTTATTTTTTCACTTTTTACCTTGTATCCTTACCATTATGGATTTACTGACTCTCTGATGAAGCTTTGGACTTTAATTGTTATATCTGTCAGATTTAGCATACAGGAAACCCAAACTAGAAACAGCTGTAAGAGTGGAGTTGCATTTATTTATTCCTATGATTATAATAAATAAATCTTACTGATGTTTGTTAATTGAATCTCTTCTGTATTTTCTTCATTGCCTTATATATATAGATACATATACATTCATGCACACATGTTTACATAAACCCATCAAACACACTCACATATTCTTACATACAGTTATGCAAGCAAGACACTCAAGAAGTATCGCTCTTTCTCAGCGTTTGACTGCAGCCAAATTCAAACACATTTTCTCCAACAAAATCTGTAACGGAACTACCTCGAAATCTACACGATGAATGAACTGCCAAATACGTTCGGTTATTCCGTCGATGTATTGGCTTGGCATATACCACTTATTGTCGATTTTGGATTTTGACTTTCATGTCCGATATTTAGTTGGTTCTGTTCTCCTTTTGATTTTATTAACTATTTTTTTTGTTTTTATACTGACTTTTATACTGTAGATTTTTTTTCTTTCCTTTCTATCTTTCATGTAATGTATTGCAAATAGGCCAAGTAAACTAGCAAGTATAATGTGAGAGCCATTCATTTTGCGATTCATAATCAATAGTGACTGCCAGTTAAAGATTCCAAGCATGTCATGAGCTTAACATTAAGTATACTTGTGTTCGAGTTTTCTGATCAACTCACATTCCTTTCCCGTCTTCAGCCATTTACTAGACAATTTTTTGTGGTCGTGATGTTGGTGTTGCTGGCTGTAAATGAGTTGATGGTTGATCATCATCATCATATATACTCAACAGGAACACTGCTACTCTTAATTTATTTCACCATTTTCCCCCTTTTTCCTTGCATTTTCCATCCTTTTGTCTTGCACTCTTCCTCCACCACCAGAAACACTTCTTCTTCTTCTTCTTCTTCTTCTTCTTCTTCTTCTTCTTCTTCTTCTTCTTCTTCTTCTTCTTCTTCTTCTTCTTCTTCTTCTTCTTCTTTCCGCGTCATTGTAGCGTTTGTTTCCTCAGTATTTCATAAATCTCATTTCACCATCACCATCACTATGTATACTATTGCAGTTACTGGGAACATTATCACAACAACCTAAATTGTAGGCCTGTTCAGATATACCTGTATTTCAATGCTCAACATTATTACAGTTGTGTTTTTATATGAAAACAAAACAACTATATTTATGAATATGTGTATCAGTGCATGTGCGTATGTATGTATAGTTGTATACAAATATACTTAAGTATGCATATCTCCATGTGCGCATATATATATATATATATATATATATATATATATATATATATATATATATATATATATGTGTGTGTGTGTGTGTGTGTGTGTGTGTGTGTGTGTGTGTGTGTGTGTGTGTGTGTGTGTGTGTATGCATGAGGTCACACAGCATATAAATACATGCACAGCTAAATATTTTATATGCATATAAAATGAAATTTGCATTCATATATATGTACAATGTTTGTGTGCGTGTGTATGACACAGAAAGAGATAGATAGATAGATAGATAGATAGATAGATAGATAGATAGATAGATAGATAGATATAGAGAGAGACTCTGTGCCTTTAGAATATATACAAAACTAGATTAAAGTGATAGAAGAAATCGATATAATATAAAAGAGAACCATTTAAGGTTATTTTATTCAAGAATATTCTTTCTATTGAATTATCATCTGTTTTATTATATTATTTGTTTTTTTTAAATTTTGACTATTATTCATATTTTAACATGATCATTTTGTTTCTTTTCGTTTCAGACTGTAATATCAAACCGTGGACTTTCATGTGGGAAGTTTAGGAACGTCACCATTACAATGTCTTCCGTGAAATCCAGCTCACAGCGGGCATGCGTAACGATGACGTCTAACTCCGTCTCGCAAATCTCCAGGTGTCATTCCCTGCGTCACTTGGCTGTAGTAGCAGCAGCAACTGCCACAAAGCATTTAGAACCGAAACTAAATTCTCATTCAACACTAAATTCAGCGAGAGAAGAAGCCATGACACCGACAAAAGCCAAACTAACACCAATATCGTTATCACAGTTTTCAACATTTTTATTCATACCGCCTCTATTGCCATTCTCTTCTCCATTTAAACCTCCACCGCCAGCAACGCCGACTCAACCCTTACCCCTTTCTTCTTCTTCTTCTTCTTCTTCTTCTTCTTCTTCTTCTTCTTCTTCTTCTTCTTCTTCTTCTTCTTCTTCTTCTTCTTCTTCTTCTTCTTCTTCTTCTTCTTCTTCTTCTTCTTCTTCTTCTTCTTCGCACCCACCATCTCCTACACTTCACTGTACTTCTTCCTCTTGTTCTTTATCTCCTTCTTCGAATTCTGTAGTAGGAACAACTACGTTTTTCTCGTGTCCATGTTCTCTGCCTCACTATCTACCACCACCTCCTTCTTCACCCACCACCTCTCGTCTATCGTGCTCTGAGTCGTTACCGCCGTCCTTAATAAAACCACTACTTCCACAACCATCTCCTCCACCACAGTCGCCGATATCGGCATCTTCGTCGTTAACATCATTATCATCATCGCCGGCGTCTGTTCCTTTTCACTGGATGATTGTACTATTTCTTCTTCTCTTCTCGCATTCAGCGCAACCATGGGTGACTCAGCCCGAATTTCAGTGTCCTAAACAATGCGAATGCCATAACCTTCGTACTTCGCAGCTTTCCACTTCAATAGCAGCCCGCTGCCGAATAAATGAAACGATGAGTCGGTATAATTTCAGTGTATTTTCAGCCCCGTATATTACTGTCCTGGTTATACAATGCCAGGGTAAACCTTTAAAACCCGTTAACAAAATGCTCCGTAATCTTCCTTTTCTCGAAGAACTTGTATTTAAGGATTGTCATTTCAAAAGCATTCCTGAATATACACTGTTAGGCTTGAATAACTTGAGAAATTTTAGCATTTTTGGTGCTGATCAGTTGACGTTAACTTCAAACATATTCCACAAAGCGGTTAAATTGAAAAACCTTGAGATAATACACAGTGGACTTAAAACAATTCCTGTTGATATGCTTTGCAATTCTGTAGATGTTGAATTGCTTACCTTATCGCAGAATGAATTAACGCACTTCTCAGAATTGAAAAAACTTTGCCAGACTAACACCACCATTTTAGACCAAATAACACGCTTAGATTTGAGTTACAATTTACTTCAAACAATTCCAGCAGATTTCAGTAAATTATTTTCTGATATGCAAATGGTAAATTTTGTAGGTAACCAAATCGATAACATAGAAGCTGGTAGTGTCAGTGATCTTTATTATTTAACAGTTATGGATCTGTCTAAAAATCGAATCCAAAGTTTTCCAGGTGACTTTTTAGAAAATTCCATTGGAATACAGCAGCTAGGTATCTCACATAACCCTATCAAAACTATATTCCCATATTTTAAAGATCTTCAAGATTTAGAAGTGTTTGAGGCTGAGCATACTTATTTAGACAATAGTTTCTTTCGGGAAATTCCTAAAGGGTCTGCATTAACGAATTTAAACTTAGCACATTGCTATATGAGTAAAATAAATAAATCCCTGATGAGTAATTTGAAAAATTTAAGGCGTCTTAATCTTAACAGTAATTCAATTTTTTCGCTGCCTTCTAATGTATTTTCTTCCAATGATAAGCTCGATGTTCTGATATTGTCAAACAATAATATTGAGGAACTTTTGGATAATTCCTTACAAGGACTTAGGGCCTTGCGAGAACTCGATATCAGTTACAATAATATATCAGTTATAAATGAAGACGCCTTTCACGATCTTCTGGTTATTGAAAAACTTGATTTAAGTTTCAACCAGCTGTATGATATCCCCAATGCTATAACCCCTCTGGACAAAATACAAGAACTGTATTTAGAGGGAAATTTCATCAGTAAAATTAACAAGAATTCATTCAAGGGTTTAGATTCTATTAATCGAATTGTTTTGTCTAAAAATAGAATTGTCTTTCTTGATGCCAGTAGTTTTACTCGATGCTTCAATTTACATATTTTAGATTTATCTGAAAACAACATTTCTTATATACATGAGGACGCGTTCGAAGGTCTACAATTGGTCGGTGTCAGTTTAGCAAATAATAAAATAAGAAACATCGGTACAGCGTTATGGAAGCAGCACAATCTAAGCCAGGTTCATTTGCAGGGTAACCTTCTTGAAGCCATTATGTCGTCCAATTTCCCGGAAAACGTTAAATTTTTAAACGTTTCTCATAATAGAATTTGGAATGTCCATCCATTTACCTTCTCAAACAAAGATACACTCGTAGAAGTTGACTTACGCCATAACAACATCAGCTTCCTAGCAAATGATGCTATCAGTGTGTCTCACAGAGTACGTTCCATTCCCGACGTTTACCTTATGGGAAATCCATTCAAATGTGATTGTAACATTGTCTGGCTTAAAAAACTTGCCAATGTAAGGCCAAGGAAAAAAGACGGCCTTCCGTACATTCCGGATTTGAACGAACTAGAATGTCATGCGGACAATGAAAGTTCGGTACCAACAGGCCGTATGTACGAGGTAAAGGAATCAGATTTTCTCTGCAAATACCTGAAGGAATGCGCTCCTGATTGCATCTGCTGCACTTTTGGCATGTGTGACTGCAACAGCATTTGCCCCGAACAATGCAGCTGCTATCGCTCGTATGATCGTAAAGCTAATATCATCAACTGTATGAACAGCGGACTTAGTGACTCACGTATGTTGCCTTCGAATGCCACCAAAATTTACCTGAGTGGTAATCGTCTTATATCTCTTTCCAAACACTCTTTTCTTCGCCAGCGAGATCTGTTAACTGTACTCTATTTAAATAGATCCCATATTTCCAATATACAAAATGGCACATTTATGACTTTAATAAATCTGAAACAGTTATACATGCACGATAACGATTTGACTATTTTAACAAAAGAAACTTTCCAAGGATTAGAAAACCTTGAAGTCATCACGCTGAATTCAAATTCAATTAGTTATATTGCACCAGGAATGTTTGCTCCTATGCCCAAATTAAAAATTGTCGATGTCAGCAGCAATCGATTGCACATATTGGACAACAGTTTCTTGAGCCTAAAGTATTTAGAAAGTATTGCAATCCACAACAATCCATGGATTTGCAAGTGTCCATTCGTCATGGGACTGCAGGAGTTGTACATTAATAAGCCTGATTTGGTGGTTCTCTCAGAATCTGTAATATGCGATCATGAAGATGTCATCAATAGCAGTATGTCTTTCTACACAGCTTACCCTCTTTTTGAGTTCGATGTACAGTTACACTGCCTGAATATCACTCCAGTCACCAATTTATCATCCCACGTGAATACGCAAATCGACTCAAAAGTTATATGTGCTTTAGCCATTTTTTCAGCCGTCTTTTTGACTTTGATAATTGCTGTTATCAGCATCGCATGTTATCGTGAAGAGCTGAAGGTGTGGCTGTTCACGCAGTATGGATGGCGTATTGGAGATCCGTGGGCAAAGCTAGATGATTCTAACCGACGATATGATGTCTTCGTAGCTTACACAAGCAAGAACGCAATGTTCGTGGAACACGAGCTTACACCGCGTCTAGAGAGAAGGGAACCACCTTACCAGGTATGTCTGACCTACAGGGATTATGATGTGGATATTTCCTATGCTCAAAACACAATCAATTGTATACAAAATAGCAAGCGAACCATTATGCTAGTGTCTAACGACTTCTTCCAAACGGAATGGTTCCGTTATGATTTTCAAATTAACAATCATGATATACTGAAAACGCTTTCTGAAAGACTCATAGTCATTTTAATGGAAAAAGTCGATAGGAAAAAACTTGAATGCGACCTTATGTTTTATGCGAAGACGAAAAAATTCCTAAAATATCAAGACACACATTTCTGGGACAAACTTTATTATATGCTACCAAAAGTTCGAGGACTGCCATTATTACCACAGACCCCAGAATCTGCGGTTTCCTCTGGAGAGCTACGCGATCAGTGTTGCAATAATATTGCTTTCTCGAAGACTTCGTTGGAAAGTGGGTACGAAGAAATTAACTTCGTACGGAAAAATGTTTTTCCCCGTTCAGATCATCAGACTGTATATTTAGCACCTGTTTGCCAAAGAAATTGTAAATAATCCCCTCCCATTTTCTTTGTGAATGTGTTAACTTTTGTTGTTCTTTTTATTATTATTATTATTATTATTATTATTATTATTATTATTATTATTATTATTATTATTATTATTATTATTATTATTATTCCTACTACTATTATTATTACCATTATTTTCCCATTATTTTTTTATTTTTAAACGCTAAATTTAACCATGAGTTGTACATTTTCTCTCTTTAAAGAAAAAAAAAACAAGAAGAAAATATTGAAAAAAGAAAAGACAATAGCATCATCTCTGTCTCCTCTTTGCCTTCTGTCAAAAATAACATAAAATTATTTTTAAAAAACAATTATTTAAAGAAAAAAAAAAGATGTCAACCACAAATCAAAGATAAACGCTTTGTCTAATAAATCATTATTGAGCTGATTTTTTTCCAGACAATTCAGTTTTGTTTTTAATTTAAACATAATTTATAGAAATGAAATCCAAAATAAAATATATTATTTTATTTGAGAGTTATAAAGATTACATTTTAAAAATAAAATAACCAAAATGACTTATTCAAAAGTGATTGTTGAATTTTATTTCAAATTCTCTTTGATTGTTTTTGTTATTCTCTTTTTTCCTCACTTTCTCTTTTTTTTTATTATTGTGATTATATTTATGTTATTTTTTTTTATTTCTGTTTATCTGTCTCTTTCATTGTTTATTTATTTTCTTTTCTAAACGGTTCTTAAAATAAAGATGCGTATATTTATATGTTAAAATCATTTTTATAAATCAAAGATGAAACTAACTGCACCTGAGAACAAACATTCTGATTGTTAATACTAATCTCCTTCAAGTTATCTAGCTAGATACCTGTTTCTTTCTCTCCTTCTATCGTTCTCTCACTCTCTTTGTCTCTTTCTTTTTCGCTCTATCTCTCTCTCATATATATATATATATATATATATACATACACATTCACATACACACACATACATATAGATAGATATATACGTATATATATATATATATCTTTATGTATGCACTCTATGTGGGCTGTGTGTTTTCTGTACTCTGGTTATTATTATTTTTTTGTCTACGTTTTGTTTGCAACGTCTTGTACCCATATATGCATATATATATATACAGGTAGATGTAGGTATGTACATACTTGTACGTATATATGCATATACTCATTTAATATTTGTTATATACATATATGTGTGTGTGTGTGTGTGTGTATGTATATATATATATATATATGTATATATGTATATATATATATATATATATATATATATATATATATATATATATATATATATATATATATATATTGACTTATTCCATCACTGGTTTTAATCTATTTGTTAACATTACTCTGAATAGCTTTCATCGCAACCATCACCAATAAGATAAATATTTTTACCTGTTCTGTCTTAATTACTACCATCATTATTATCATCCACATTACTTCCAACTTTATGATTTGTTTACCTTCATAAGATCTCAGATTCAATGATTAGATTTCTCATGAACACATGCACATACACAGTTGTCGTCATCATCATCATCATCATCATAATCATCATCGTCATCATACGTAAGAACCCTTGTATAACAATCATTTGTTCTTGTTGGATTCGTTGCTCTCATTTACTCTGTTGTTTCTTTGCCTTTGTTTTAAC